>NC_134855.1:23540788-23663288 GCF_049852395.1 Peromyscus maniculatus bairdii | reverse complement strand
ATATTTGGATCATGTAATAGCAGACTTTACAAACCTGAAGCAGATAGGGGTGAGACATCTCTATATTTCAAAAGCAGAATAGTTCTTTCCAGATACCTTACATCAAAGGGACACTGGTAAGTTATTATGGCTGACATACATAACTATAAATTTAAAACTTTATACACATAGAAAAACATTCCTACATCTTAAAACATTACAAAGTCACATGACTTGTGATCATTTTATATATTAATAAATATTACAATATATATATGTGAACACATCACAGATTGTATTGGTGAACCAAGAGGCTGCTAACGCCTCTCTTCAGTATACCGACATAACCTAATATACTAAAATGGGAAGGGGCTTTTAGTCACTGAATATGCATCGTGAAACAAAGACGAAGAAAAAACATGGCTTGTGCCCATCATGAAAAAGATTCATACTGAAGGCTTAGCTTTGGTTTTTATTCAATTAAATTGTCAAACTGTGCACAGTGAACTTTTTTTTTAGAACTTGAGACATTTGTGATGTTGGCTGTTTAAATCTTTGTTACCTTCGCTGTGAATTGAAATTGTACATATTTAGTAAATCATGCAAACAAAACAAACTTTTTAGACAATATTTTTATTGGAGAGTTTTCTTTTCCTGTATCCATGTTAAAAAAAAAAAAAGACCTCCTTTCCCAAAATAAAAATGTCAATACTAAATTTAAAGAAGTATAAAGGAATGATTGCTTCCTTTAGAGCAAACTATTTAAATAAACATGGAGAGAATTGGCAACATGTTCTTTTTGGGCTAGTAGGCCGTGTCCAATTTTTTGGGTTAAAGTTTCAGAGGGCCTCTGTTTCAGGGTTGAAGATGATATATTAATCTCTGAATTAAACAAATGCTCTTAAGTAACAGGATAAACCCACCCCTCAGTCTTCATTTGTATATGAAGTGTAGCATTAATCCGAGACATGACATTGAGACGACATGATGCTGAATATGCCATAAGCTAAAATTCCTCTATTAAAAGTCACCACCTACCACCTATAATCTAGTGTGACATATTAAAATACTCCAAAATACAGAGCATGGAAAATGAACATCATCATTTCCATTTGGCCTTGAGAAGAATATGACAAAGATTCTAATAATTTTAGTCAAAGAAAATGATGATTTAAAAATACATGAAGATTAAAGTGGTGACAAATGATCTTTTAAGTATTTCTAATTGGTCTTCCTCATTCATAGCTTTGATTCCACAGAAACTGCAAATCCTGAGGATCCTGACTTGTAAGTGCACCCCATCAGCTTTCTTTCACTCTACAGAGTGCGCCTGTTAGGTTTGAAAAGAAGGATAAGACCCCAAAACGTTAAAAATAGACTTCTTTTCTGGCAAGAAATTTAAAATTGGCAAGGACAGAACTAAGAAAGAACCAACTTCACATAAGGAAGCATTCAGGGAAAGATTGCTGCCTTGTGATCTGACCATTTTCAGAACACTCGAAAGGAAGTATGAGTGTGTGTGTGTGTGTGTGTGTGTGTGTGTGTGTGTGAGAGAGAGAGAGAGAGAGAGAGAGAGAGAGAGAGAGAAACCGTGAGTATGTGTGTGTGAGTGTGTGTGTGTGAGAGAGAGAGAGAGAGAGACCGTGAGTATGTGAGTGTGAGTGTGTGTGTGAGAGAGAGAGAGACCGTGAGTATGTGAGTGTGTGTATGTGTGTGTATGAGTGTGTGTGTGTGTGTGTGTGTGTGTGTAGCTGTGCTAAGCTTATGTGTATACACTTAAATAGATTGTATCTTAAAGAAAACAATACTCGAGATGGAGTATAAACAGAGGGCTTATGAGATACTTTCTATTTTGATATCTTACATAAATAAAAAACATTTAAAAATGTTGATACTTGAAAAGTACAAAGTTCTTAAGAAAGCTTCATAAAAATTTTGGGCAATTTCTGAGGTATGCCAACAATTGAATAGAGAAAATATTGAATCAACTTTTTCCCACCACTTATAAAACTAAGACTTTTAATGCATGGTCTTTCCTTAAACAATAAAGAATCACTTTCATCCTTTCTTAAAATAGTTTTTATTATAGGGCCAATAATTACAGCATACTCCTGTCCGGTTTTGTTTAGAGAAGGAGAAATACAGCCTTTAAATTACTTGAAAATATAGATGAATAAAAGAATATAAATTTAGAAAGGAGAATCGAGAGCAGCGCGAAGCTCAGAGGAAGCCAGGCAGTACATTTAGCAACCACAGCAACCTAGACTTTGGTTTCCACATGTCTTCTGAACAGAAACATTTCCCAAAACCAAAGGGCAGCCCAAGATCAATGTGGACACAAAGGGAGAACACCAACTCCTGAGTAACCCTCAACCACTTCCTGCAGTCTGAAATACTCTGTGGAGGTCTACCACCTCATTCCTGAACATGCTTAGAAAGTATGAGTGCACAGGATTCTGGCTGAAAGCCTATCTAAGCAAGAGGGAAAAACAGAAGAACAAGTCACCCTGCCCAACTTGTTTAAAAAGACATTCCTAAAATGAGTATGCCTACAAATAATCAGCTTAACTTCTAAGCACTTACCTTTCTTTCCCTCAACAGAAAGTGCATTTACAATATCAAAGACAATTCCATGAAAAGGGACCTTTTATTCACTTTAAATAGTGACGTAAGAATCAACATAATCTTCCATCAAGCACAGTTTCTAGACATAAGAACTGCTTCAGGTGTACAACCTTAACTCTGAAAATGAAAATTAGGCTAATGACTTATTCAAAACACTTTCACAGGGGTTTTCATTTCTGACATATTGTAAACGCCTTGATGATGGTAACTAAATTATGGCACTTTTTACATCTACATTAAAATTGATAAAAATTTTGTTTACTATGAATAAAAACTTTATGTTTGTACCATTTGGAAAAATAAAAGCAACTAATCTACCACCCACATATTATAAATGAAGAAACTGAGGTCTGCAGGTGCTTGAAAACACACAAGTGTTTGGTTTCAACCCCGTAATAATCTGGAAAGCAGTTATCACAGATTGCCCAAACCCTGGTCCTTTGTAACAATGTTTCCTAAGCTCTCCAAAACACCACAGTAAAATGTTCTTTTCAAACGGCCCAGGAAACGGCAAAAGACATGGGTTAGTTCCCTCAAGAAGTTTTCTTACCACCTAGGGTCTCCACTAACTGACAACCAGAGATGGTCTCAATTTTGAAATGCTCTTCAAAAAATTAGTAACTATTGCTGCCGCCCTTTGCCGACTCGCCTTTTCTAAGGCTCTTGACGTCAAGGGCCTGTAGCTCCATCCAGTCTCTCCTTCCACAGTTCTGAGGCCACTTTACAAGTTCCTAGCACCATTCTCCCTATAGGTGCAACTGCTCTGAATCCTTCATGCACCGAACAACCTCAGCTTGACCAGAGGAGAAAAAAGGGCTTCAGATATGCCCAAAGTAACCAAAGCACCCGGAGATTAAGAAAACAGGAATAGCAGAATTGATGGAAACACACAAAGGAAGGTTCAAGTAGGAGAAATCCTGGACACTTCCAGGCCCAAGCCTTAGACCTTCAAATGCTGAGGCTTAGTGGAAATAAAAACCCCAGATCATCCTGTAGCTGCAGGGGAACCTGAAACAGAGACTGGGTCTCTCATCCTGACACAGATAATTTTATTGTTTTTAATTGCTTTTAGAAGCAATTTAGTGAACTGAACAATGAGCCAAAGAACCACTTTATGTTGTAGGAATAAGTGGTAAATAAACAGACAATATCCCCCTTTAAGGATGTACATTCTATCAGGGAAGGTAGAAAATAAAATACAAGCTCCCGGCGGATAGGACTGCTTCCTGGAAAAATAAAAGCAAATGAGGAAATACTAAAATGGAAGTGGGGACAGGCAAACTCAGCTAGAATTTGGGGTGTCACGAAAAGCCTCTTGGAGAGTTGAGCCTGAAAGATGAGAAGTGAGTCATAGGAAGAGCTGGAACAAGAGCATTCCTGGGAGAAGGAACTCCAAGTGAAGATGCATGAGGCACAAATGAATTTGGCTTTGTGTACTAGAAAGAAAGTCCCCCTAGAGAGTATAGTAGAGGGGCAGAGATAGAGCAAGAGGAGGGCTTTTGATGAACTTCTTAGGACGTTGGTCCAATGTCTTACTTGCGTTAGGTGTGAAAATTGAATTTATTAATCTCTTGAGTTCCATACTATGGTAATCTGGGGGACTGGATTTTTAACCCCAGTGAATCTCCTGTAATGAATTTTGTAGCTTGATCATGACTATTTCTCCCCTACAAATGGACAGTAACATGAAATTTGTGTTTTGGAATGGAGGAAAACCTCATTTCTCAGACGTTTGTACCTGCCTTGTACCTCATCGCAGGCAGATCTGTCAGCCTGGAAAGCAGAAATTGTTTGGCCCAAAGGAAGTTTGTATTTTGGAAACTGAAGCGTGAGCTATGGCAAATGGGATGCTGGTGGAAGCCCCTTCCCCAGTCGGCGGCGTTTTCCAGCCAGATCCCCATGGTTGCTAGTCTGCTCAAAACAGCTGGGATAGAATCAGGCATGAGCAAGGGCCTCAGCCATTTCCCCTTCCTCTGAACTTCTAAAAAAATACAAAAACTCACAGAGCTGCGAGAGAAGCCAGTAAGAAGTAAGGAACATGCAGCAGGTGGTACCATCTGCGCCCGACTAATTCCAGCCAAAACAATCTGCTCCCTCGAGTTCCCAGTTGTGGGGAAGGAAAGAGACTCTGACAGTGGCGGAGTCGAGGGAGGGGGTGGAGGAGGACAGCGCTGAGTCTATTATTCCCGCGATCCGCTGGTGGGAGGAGGCAGGTTATTGATGCCAGTGAACTATTATCTCTGTCTTTTGCTCTTTACAAGCACGGAGGGAGATCCCTACAACGCGTCCTTGCTAAGCGGGGAACTACATCCCACACCTGAGAGACAGGCCTGACTGTGAGCCTGCCACCACTGAGACGGGAGGGACAGATTGGCAAGTGCAGCCCACCCCAAAGCGAAAAAAAATAAGCAACAGGGCAGGGAGATGATGTTTATCTTACTCTATTTTCCTAGCAACCAAATGCCCTCTGTCTCCATGTTTAGTCTTTGAAAATTACCCACAGCTTAAAATGGGCTTAGAGTCCACATGCTTTTACACCAGGATGATATTTTCTGAAGCAAAATCCTTGCAGTCAATGGACTTCCTTATGAAGAACGGATCTCCCTTGGTACATTGAGAACCAGGAGGTGAATAAATGTACCAATTTAAAGACAGCTCAGGTTGTCTGCTTTTCCACAAGAGAGGAACAGAAGGTCTCTGAGGGAGAGAATACCCACAGTGAGAGCGTCCTAGGAAATACCACTACTGAAAAGGTATTCTTCCCACTGCCAAAGTTTCACTAGTGCATTTAGGTTAATGTGCCATCTCAGAACTATATTAGTATTTGTTAAAGGCATACACCAGGGAGGAATATTTGCCTTGTTGCTATTCCTTTGGCTAACTTATCTTTGCTATAGCTGAGAGCTGAGTTCTAAAGGATAGGCTCACAGGCATATGCTGCCTCTAGAAAAGGCCTGAAGGAATAGTAGACAGAAGCATTCATAAGTGAAAGGCAATCAAAGAGGGAGAAATGGCTGGGATAGAAAAGGGGCCTGATCCTGATCTCTGGTTGGAACTGTATCCCCCTCAGAAGATCTGTTGAAGTTGCTACTGTTAACACCTGTAACTCCAGCCTTATTAGCAAACAGAGTCTTTGAAGATGTAATCAAGTTAACTGAGATTATTGTACACTAATGCAAAATGACAGACATACCCAAGGAGAAGATAGAGGCAGAAACTGTAAGGATGTGTCTATAAACCAAGAAATGCCCATGATCGCCAGCTGTCCCCAGAAGCAAGGAGACAGAAACAAACATCTTCTCCTTTAGGTCCCCAGAAAGAAGCAATACCTTGAATTTGGGCTTTTAGTCTCCAGAACTGCAAAAGATTGTGTCTGAGTCATTTTCAGCAACCCAGTTTATAGTCCTTTGTTTACTAGAGTTCTCAGAACCTACTGCACCCCAAAACAAGCTATGATTAGGCTGGAGCACTCAGTCCAGAGAATGTCCAACTTAAGCATTCTCCAGGGCACTGGGTCTTAAATAAAACAAACAGTATCAGGAATGTCCTTTCTGGTTTTGAAGTGCAGCCATAAGGACAAAGACTCACTGCCTACTCTTTTTCCCTCAAATATCTTTTCCCTATAAGGTAGGCTTTTTAATTAGGATAACTAAGTTCTTGGGGCAAAGGGCACTGAAGTGCAGGCATTACTGGCCAGGCAGTTTTCCTGCCTCCTGTCCCACATGGTGTCCTTAGCAAGAGGAGCGCAGGGTGAGTCAGATATTCTAGTTACAGGTCTGCGGCTCGTGTCAGTGTGAGAGGGAAATGAGAAAGGAAAACATGAATTGGGAAATCATGTCAGAGGGCAGACCAAGATAATAGGAGAACCAGAAAACAAAGGAAGCTGTGTTATGTGGGAACCAAGACCTTGTTTCAGGTAGAAATGTCAGAGAAAAAGAGTAAAACTTTTTTATTTTGATTAAAGATTAAAAAAAAAACTGTGTGTGGGTGTTGGTGGTGTTGGTGGTGTGGGATTTAAATTCTTTTTTTTTTTTTTTCTTTCCCAACTAGAGTTCAGTCATAGAAATGAGGAAGCTATGATCTCTCTTCAGATTCATCACTCTGGTATGATGTGAACCTCCTCCAGCTCCGTGTCTCCTGTGAAATTGGCTAATAATTTCTGCAATAGACTTAGGTCACTGTGATTTGGGAAGACTCTGGGGCGTTCTGTGGGTGAGGCAAGATGGGAATGAGTCAACTGTGCCTTAATATATGGCTCTTGCAGCCAGTGAGACCGGGTACTGCAAGGAGTTCTCAGGGGGTCCATGAGCTCTGTTCTGCCCCATTGCTCCAGCCTGCCATTCCCAACCCACCCATGAACAGACTACAAAAGGTGTAGGTGTGAAAGAGAGGGCTCAGTTCTCTGAACTTGTCATCTCTTGGCTAGAAAAACAAACTCAGTCCTACGTCCTCTTCACAGAGAGGCAGACTGCCATCCTTTACATTTTCTTTCTAGAGGGTAATATATCATCTTGAAAGCCAGGTTTAATGTGCTTTTGGTCTAAACGCTGTGGTATTTTTTATATGCCATTAGCGCATTATTACATGTTTCTAGCAATAACAGTCCCACCTAATGTATTTAATTTGTTTTGAAAATCATAGAACATCTTTACACATAGAACAGACAGCTTTTAATCCCCTTGATGACTTCCTCCTTAAAAGTACTCTTTTAAATCTCTAACCACATTCTTCTTGGTTCCCCTCCTACACACTGACCAAGATTTGCTTTTTCACTCAACCCTTAAATGGTAGCATTTCCCAGAGCCCCCTGGGGATCTCTGGTCTCCTCATTCCCATCACCGGGCTTCAGTGACTCTTTCAACATCTAAGCTTTATTCCTGCTTGTATACCAAAGACTGAAAATGTATCACCCAAGTCAGACTTCTTAGGCACAGGCCTTCCTGCTCATATGAACACTGAGAATCACCACCCAAGGATCCCAAAACAGCTTAAGCTTAATGTGTCCAAATTAGAATAGCTGTATCCCCACCCATTCCCTCTATAAAACCTACCACATCCTTCCTGATGCTTGTGGCTTATCACTTGCTAAAGCATTCCCATATTTCTACATTGACCCAAAGTTCTTTTTCAGCTCTTTTCGTTTTTTGTTTCTGTCTTTTCCTTCTAACCCTCCTAAACCTGTAAGTTCCTTCAGAATAATATACATATTCTGTGTATTCATTTCTGTGAGTTACCATCTCAAGGAGAGAGTCAATATATCACACACACACACACACACACACACACACACACACACACACACACACACGAGTATTATCAAACATAAAGAAGAATAAAATTATGTCATTTGCAGAAAAATGTGTGGGACTGGCAATTATCATGTTAAGTAAAATAAGCCAGACCCAGAAGGACAAATACACTTTCTCTCATATGTGGAATCTAGACAATTAAAAAAAAAAGACATGACTCTGAAGCTGGGATGGAGCTTCTATTGTTACTGAAGAAGGAAGTCAGTTTTCATCAATGGTATAATATCTGTTATATTGATCACATTCCAGGGCAGGATCCAGCCTAGGAATAATAGGCCAATGCAAACTGGACTCATTGAGTATTTGAGCAGTGTGTGTGTGTGTGTGTGTGTGTGTGTGTGTGTGTGTGTGTGCGCGCGCAGAACAAGGGAGCTCCTGCCTTTACAAGGTAGAAGGCAAGAACTGGCCCCTGATGTGGTACACACACACACACACACACACACACACACACACACACACACACACACACATTCACACTAATTTTTTAAATGTAGATATGCTAATGAAAAATAAATAAGTAGTCCCTAATTAGCTAGTACAGATTTGATTACACCAAAGTCCAACTTTAAACCATTTCACGGTTCCCTAAAGCACCCAAAATACAGAGCACTTTCATTAGCTTGACCCACAAAGCTTTCATGAGCTGATGCTTCCCCTCCCCACCCCTTCCTTTCCCTTCCCCACCCACCCCTTCAACTGCATCTGCCTGGACACACTCCCCACTGTTTTCTTTTTTCTTCCAGCTTAGGAGTCGCCATGAAACATCCTCCTGGAAGAGCCTGCTTCTAGAAAGGCCTGCCTCCGAGCTCCTATGGGGAGCCCGTACCTGCTGTGGCAGTGCACTGACCCAGAAGCTGCCTTCACAAGAACATTGTCCTTTGTGGACAATGTGGAGCCTGAGAACAGGCTCACTCCAGAGCCAGCACAAAGTCTGAAACTCGGGAAGAACCAGAAGATGCTGTCAGTAACAGCTAGTTTCCCCTAAACCCAAGTAGGACGATTGGGTGACAAGTCAGAAAAGAGCATGGAAAGTGAGAGACTTAGAAATGTGGACGGGCCCAGAACAAACTAGAACCTCATAATGTGATCTACCTGGAGATGATGTTTGAAAATATTTACAGCGGTGACATCAGGGCGGTCTGACCCACACAGCAGAACTTCAGGTCTCACATAACTAACTAACCACTAGCTGTGCAGAGCGGCCGGCAGCAATCTCCTCTGCTGATACCCAGATTACATGGTAAAGGTAGTGAGGGAAAACACCACAGCCTGAGTGATGTACCTTAAAAGAAAACAGAAATAAATAAAGCTTTTTCCAAATGTGAGATTTGAGCACAGCCTTTAAGCAACTTTAGCCATGACTCAGACGAGAAACATGAACCCTACAAAGGAGGAAGAACCTGAAATAATCCTGGATGCATTTTCTCCAACTGCTCTAGAGTTTTCGATTACCTCAGTTTCCTGACAAGGCTTTGCTGATGTCAGTAACTTACAGTAACCATCACAAGATAAGAGAGGTTTGTGTAGGACAGAGGTAAATTTGTGTCTGATATGACTAATATATCCTGCTATGAAGGACAGTGGGAGGCCTGAGAAAGGGTAGTTTCTCTTTTTTCTTTTTTTTAAATAAAAATGAAGGCCATATGCATATATCCCAGAGCTAGTGAGCATGCAGCCCTGCTGTCCTTTCCCAGGAAATGAAACTACTTCCTCCAAACATCCCCAATGGCTTTTTATAAGAACTCCTCCACAGATGCTACGGAAGTTTCAGTAAGGAGGTACAACAGAAGACATGCTGTGTTTGCTTCTGAAATGTTTGGTTTGTGTGTGTGTGTGTGTGTTGTTTTTGATGCTGAGAATTGAACCCAAGGCCTTCCATGTGCTAAGCGTACAGTCCCCCACTCACACCCCCATCTTTATATATGAAATACTTATGTAACTAAAGAAGCAGCAGGTACTATCCTGCTTCAGGCAGTGGGGAATAATTAGATGAAGCTCAGATACACAAGGAAGGTTAGAGACATCACAGCCCTTTTGCCGACAGGACTCCTCCCTCTGTAAACTATGGCATATAGGTAAACTGAATTTCTAAAGCCACAGGCACAATTACAACTTTCTTTTCTCGTGACAGTACTTGGCAAATATTATCAGGCTACTTTGTCCCAGAATACGAAGCCTGCAGATCACACAGGCCTTGGGCTGGGTTGATTGTGAGCGTCACTATCACTCAGGGTCAACACTGCGAGTCTGACTTCCCATTGTAGGGGGCTGAGCCTGTAGCTCCACAGGCTTTCCCTGGACGCCTCTTCCGATTTCTTTATAAAGTTGCTGTTTAAGTTTGATGTTCTCAGGACTTTAGTTTTTGGGCCCCTCAAACTAATTACAGCAAAAAACAGGACTTTTAAACTGAGGGTCCAGGAATGCGTTTGCCAAGTGTTCTTGGACTCTCTCCTAAAGATTCTAAGATACCTGACAGATCCTGGGAAGACCATTTCCTCTGTTTTGCATAAGAAGCTCTACATTCTGGGGCAAGAACCTTGACTTTTCCATGAAAAGGCCCTGAGTTTGAGTCTCAGCCTTGTTCCCCCCTAGCTGTGGGACCTTAGCCAAGTTCCATCCCTACACCTCAGTTTACTTTTGTTTAAAACACAAACAATTTAAAACTATACAGTGGGGCGATTATGAGACCAAAGGAGACAATGTCCATGGGAACGGTCAGTACCTTGGCTCCAGCAATGGAGCAAGTTTACCAACAGTCATGTAACTGTCCTTTCTGAGCTCTTGGGCTGAAGGGAAATTCCCCTTTGATAAGTCCTTCTTGTGGTTGGCACTTAGACATTTTCCAGCTTGTAATTTGGGACCGGGGGGTGGGGGGTAGGGACCAGGATAGTCTCAAAATTCATCCTCAAAGGAACCTTTTGTTTCCTAGTGAGCGCTAACCTTGGATTGCTCAGAGAGAGAAATGCCTGGTGATTGTCTGCACAAAAAGGAGTTCCAGAGCCTAAGAAACAAGGGGGTTGTTCTGTCCAATTCCAGACAAGTCATGCTTCCTCTACTCTAAATAGGTGATGGGTTGATAAAGAATTAGTACAACGATAAACTTGGCCTGGAGTTTATCTCACTGTTTCAGTCTTCAAGTTAACCTTTTGCAAAATTTTAAGGACAGGCTTTTAATTCACAGGCCAATTTGTCCTGTCTTATTAGTTGGTCCATTTGGGGGAAGCTCTTGCACTTCAAAAGGACAAGCTGCTGGACATTAGAGCTAATGATGCCAGCTGCAGGAAAGGGTTTTAGGTTGACTATTGCTTTCTGTTAGCTAATTGTATTTGTTATTAGGTGTGTGTGTGCGTGTGTGTGTGTGTGTGTGTGTGTGTGTGTGTGTGTGTGTGTGTGTGTACACCATGTGAAAGTCAGAGGATAACCCAAAGGAATTGGTTTTTTTCCATGCACCCTATGACTCTAACTTAGTCGGGCTTTCCTTTTTCTTTTCTTTTCTTTTTTTATTTTTCTTCTTTCTTTTGGTTTTTGGAGACAGGGTTTCTCTGTGTAGTTTTGGTGCCTGTCCTGGATCTCGCTCTGTAGACCAGGCTGGACTCAAACTAACAGAGACCCACCTGGCATTGCCTCCCGAGTGCTGGGATTAAAGGCGTGCACCACAATCACCTGGCTTAGTTGGGCTTTCTATTGATGTAATAAAACATCATGAGCAGAAGCAACTTGGAGAAGAATGGGTTTATTTAGTTTACATTTCCAAGTAACAGTCTATCACTGAAGGAAGTAAAGAAAGGAACTCAAGGCAGGAACCTGGAGGCAGGAACTGAAGCAGAGGCCATAGAAGAACATTGCTTATTGGCTTGCTCTTTGTAGCTTACTCAGCCTGCTTTCTTATACAAAGGACCACCTGACCAGGGTAATACCACCCACAATGGGCTGGGCTCTTCTACATCAATCATTTATCCAGAAAATATCCTACAGGTTTGCCTACAGCCCTATCTCAGAAGTATTTTCCCCATAGTGGTTCCCCCTTCTCAAATACATCTAGGTTTACGTCAAGTTGACAAACCAACACAAGGTCTGAGGGATCCAATTTAGGTCATCAGGCTTGGTGGCACAGAAGCAAGTACCTCTGCCCACTGAGTCATCTCCCTGACCCACCTTTACTTTAATTCTAATAAATACTTTAATCCTAATGAATCTGTTTGATCCTTCTTGCTTCTCAGATATTTTCATTCATATTATTCAGGCATGTCTTATTTTTATTATTATTGTTTTGTTTTCAATTTTAGGAATCATAGTCTCTGTGAAACCAACACTATGATAGTCCATGTAAATGAGAATTTTCCATGAACATTGACTTGAAAAATGCATATAGAGAGCAACCTGTAAGATCATTCCTATGTGTGCCAAGTGGTGGTTTTGCATGCCTTTAATCCCAGCACTTGGGAGGCAGAGGCAGGTAGATCTCTAAGTTCAAGGCCAGCCTGATCCACAGAGTGAGTTCCAGGACAGTCAGGACTACAAAGAGAAGCCCTGTCTCAAAAAAACCAAAATACAAAATAAAACAGATGTGATTGATAAGTAGATAGAAAAATAGATAGATAGATACATAGATAGATAGATAGATAGATAGATAGTACTATAAACAACTTTGGTACTAATTAAAGTGAAATATTTCTCTGTTAATTCAGACCAATCTTTTAGTTACTTTCCATCCCTCCAATGAAGTGGCATGCCTTGATACATGTGACTCTCTGGAGACAGGCTACATTTCCAGACAAATGTTTTAAAAAACCATTTGTAAACACATACTTACTGATTGCTAGTACATGCCCGTCGTAGTGCTAAACAACTTAGCTTGGTGGAGGGGAGGGCTAATATGTGAATGCTCATATGAAAACCAACTATTAAAAAGGAGTTGAGAGCATGGAATTCTGTGCTGTTCTGTGAGACCTCTGCTTAGGAGACATCATAGTGCAGCATTAAGAGTAGAGGGGCCATTTGAACATGCTGCAGAAGAATAAAGAGAAGTGTGTCAAGTTGCAGAGAGAGAGAGAGAGAGAGAGAGAGAGAGAGAGAGAGAGAGAGAGAGAGAGAGAGAGAGATGCTCACAGGTGTAGTAATGCAACAGAATACAGCATGATGACAGGAGAGCATGGTTTCCCCTAAGCTTTTAGTGATGAACTCCTCCAGACGCCTATATTTAAACCAAACAATGAACAAGAGGTCACAATATGACACATCAAATATATCCTCTGTCCTTAGTATTAATAAGCTATCTCTCAAAACCACTAATTAAGAATTCCTACTAGATGGTAATATTTTGTGGTAATGACCATGGTGCCCATGAACATACTATTTGGATTATCAGGGGAAGAAGGAAGAAAACACTGTAAGTGATGTAGGTAAACATGGCTGGAATGTAACCATAGTCACAAACAAGTGCGGGATTCATAGACTATCTCTGCTTTCAACTTTGACCTCTAATCTAAAACAACACCTTCTAGTGGCTTCCAGATGTGTAAGCTGGACCATTAGTAAACAGTAAAGGCTGAGCCTTGTTTCCCAGAAGCCATGTGGAAAAGAATGGCTCATAAGGACATCCTAACTGCAAACAGCATGAGAGAATTTCGAGGATATAATCATTTCAATGAAGCTCTTGCTCCAGCTTCTCTTCCTGAAAATGGTATTTCAAAGTTAGCCTTTCTAACAGAAAATAGAATCACTTGACAAAAGGAACCACAGCTCTGTATCTAAACTGGCAGCATATTTGCGTGGTGTGGAGTGATATGTGTGTTACCGCCCTTTCCTGCCTAAACTGTGTTTCATTATCATACCCCTATTTCCGCTTCTAATTCTAGCAGAACTATTTCCAATAAACAGGTCACTTCTCTTGAAGTTTTGAGGATAAGGATTCTTCTAAAAGCCTAATCCCAACTTTACTAGCAATGCTTTTCCTTGTTCTTAATTGCAGTCTCCCAGGAGCACATTTAACAGGTCTATTGTCAGAAATAGGAAGAAAAGAAACAAACCTACCAACAATTCCAATAGCATCATGTATGTGGATATTTGTGCCAAATGTGGTTAAAAAAAACTGATTGGATTAGGAATATCTATTGTGTTCTTTGTGTTATGAATCTACAGAGTTGATCATTATAATGCTATGAGAATATGGAATGAAAAAAATTTTCCAAATCAACATTTAATTTTAAAGTTATAATTTACTCCATTAAAAATTCCAATATTTAATTTCAAAAAGAAATGTTTTTCATGCTACTTGGTTTGTTCTAGCTTAATCTTTTTGGAATTACTAGTTGGAACCCATCAAGGAAGGCTCCGTAGCTTTGACAATGATTCAGACTGCTGAATCATGGGTTGTGAACACTAAGGATGTCTAGATAACGGGCACCAATGGAAGTGGTATTAATCAGAAAACCATATCCCGATGCTTCTCACAAGGTCCAACATCATGACAAAGCATCACATCCTCTCCCTAACTCTGACAGTGACATGTTCATCTTCTCTTTTGTCTTCCATTTCTTTGATGTGGTCCAATATTAATCAAGTACATTTCCAGGCTTGCTTTGCATCTGAAGTTTTTAGCTAGAATGAAGTAAGGTTGCTGCTGAAAAAAACTTTTGAAAAAAAAAAGGCTTTATCTGAGAAATCTACTAGTATTACTGGGATGCTGTAAAATCACTCAACTAAGATTGTATTCTCAGTTTTAGAAAGTGATTCTGATCAGGAACCTATACCCCAAGAGTACCATTACACTATAAGATTCGATTAAGTAAACAGCTTAAACAAATTTTTAAATAAAAAGCCTTACTTTTAAAAATTATAGTTTTTTTCCTATTCTTCAGATGAAGATGTAAATACTATGTATTAACTTAGAATTGGGTAAGATAAATGGTGTTATTACAAATGTCAGAGAGTTAACGATTTGAGGAAAAGTGAATCAATATGTTAAAACTGTTTTCACTGAACAAATGAATGATTTTAACACTCATAAAAGTAAAATCACTGTTATGATTTCATTTGGTTAAATTTATCAAAAGTCTTCATTTAAGGAATAAGAATCAAACTCACCGAGGAGCTTTGACTCATCCTTTTCATGCCCTGGATTTGGGAGTAAGGTCTATTCTATTTAAACCACATGAATGGGGAAAGGGTGAGGTTTGGAGAGTGAACTCCCACAGGAGCAATCACCAATTTGTCTGATGATATTTAGGGTATAACTGCTTCCCAGGTTGGCTTGTTCCAAGAAAAGAAGTATTAAAGACAATAATATTACATTTGCAAAATGTGAACAAAGTCTGAGAAGGGACTTTTTGCAAAGCATGAGGGCAGAAATGCATTTATAAAAATCAATAGGTCTTAATATTTTTTCAGTCACGACATGTATGTTGTATAGGCTTCCTGTGTAGGAAGAATGTTCATGAACATACCCTGATACCCACTCTCATCTACGACCTTTCTCTATATTAGAAGGCATGTAAGAGAACACATGGATATGTTCCCCTCATTTAGAAACTTAGAAGAGTATTGTCAAACACCAGTGTCCAGCCAACTCTTTCTGGCAATGGACACCTTACTCCACAGTGGACAGACCTCCACTTTGCCATGCTAATTAAAAACTTTTGATGTAGCTTCAAAGTTCTCTACACCTGAGCAGGTTGTGGCATCTAGAACATGTTTTGCTGTTTGTTTTTTCCACTGATCAGACCGGCTTTAGAATTTGTTAGGAATTCTCTTAAGAGTAAAAATAAAACAAACTGAAAAGAGATCCCCAAAAGCATAGAAAAAGGATCATGAGTTTTATGATCAGGGCAACAGATATAGAGCTGGAGTTAGCTTTTAATTTATTTGCAGTTTTGAGCAGTACTTCTTCCTGATTGATTCTTATCCCTATTTGTAAATTGTAAAGCTACTTACAACTAGGTTGATGGTATGAGGTTTAAATAGCATGAGCAATAATAGACAAATAGTAAATAAATTTGAGCCCCTATCTCTGTTGTGGGGTCAAAGTATGTCCCAAACTAACTAGTTCACATCTCTGAAAGACACTATTTATGACAAATAACTTCACTTGGGGGGCGTGCAGCAGAAGAGGCTATTTCCTCTCCAACAGCTATTTCTCATTTCATCCTTACAGAATCCTGACAGTGCTCACATAGGAAGTAGCAGGGCACCAGGCAGAGATGGTTTAGAAAAGTAAGAACCCCTTACCAAAGTGAGTACACCATGACTTATCTAAGGCAGCCACATAGCATAGCAGTCCTAGTCATAAAATGCTAGTGGTCAAAGGGTGAGCATGGGACACTTTTGAGATCATGAGGAGAAGGGAGAATACACCAAAGGCCCTTTAGAAGGCATTTCCTCACTAGTAAAAGAAGGGGTGGGGAGGCGTGTAAAGAGATCCTTCCAAGACTCTTTTGTTCCTACCTTTGAAATAAGTTCTGGGAAGACAAGACATATGGACATGAAGCACCCATCTGGCAGCCATAAAAGAGACAGGAAGAAAGAACAAAGAATACAAAGAGCCTGTGTCCTGAATGACATCACTTATGTGCCACACCAACTACCTTTCCGAGGTCCTCATCTTCTCATACAACTTGACTTATGAAGACACTTTTAGGTGGTTATGCTGTTACTTGTTGCCAAAGTACCCTGAAAGACACAAAGGTCTTTGCCGATTTCAAACTAAACATTTCATACTCATTTACATGGCAATAAAAGTTCTAAACGATTCAGACACCCACTGAGGCTATTTTCTTGGGTATAAGAGAGACAAAAAAGGAATTCTATACCTTCATCTCCCTAACTTACTTGTACAAGTATTTCAGTGAGGCCTTGCTGAAGGCCCCCAACAGTACTAGGATAAGCATTATTGTCTACAACCATACCACCCAATCTCTTTGTTAGATAAGCATCAGAGGGAGAAGGGAAAGAGGCTACAAAGATAAATGAGACCTGGATCCTGTCCAAAAGGAAACTCACAGCCCAGTTGCACAGATAAGAAACAATAAAACAAAAGCAATATCCATAGCTTTGGCCTTAAAAGGCAACTGGAATCTACTTCTGTAAATCATGTGCCTATCACATTTTAAATTTTATTTTTATATGTCCAGAAACTTGAGCTAAAAGTGAAACAAAGAGAGAAAGAAAGTAAAAGAAATGAAACAAAACAAACAAACAAACAAAAACCAAGATAGTAGAGTGAAATAAGAAACATTAAGCAAGGGGAATTGAATCATACTCCCACACTCTATTACTGAAGTTGGAACATAGGGTCAAATGTGACTGATGCCTTAGCTTGAAGGCCCTGGAGAAAAGATAGTTTGCTCTACCTGGCTTCCTTTCAGGTTAGGAGTTGCAAGGCCAATACTGTGCTGTTTCTGGCTTTAGTATAGTATAATAAATAAGACTTCTGCAATTTGTGTGATATTCTTGCACTTGGTCAGCAATTACTATGTGTAGAGTGCTTCAAAATGACAGTCCTCTTTACAACATTCCAAATGGCTTTTCACATGTAGAAATGTGATATATTTTATTCTTTAGCGTTCAAAGATTCACTAGACAAAAATGACTCTTCATCAGCTCCAAATTAGATAAAGTAAGTCCAAAAGAACTCTCCAAAATACAGTAACATGCAGCATCAAAAAGCAACACATTCTAGTGGGTAAAGACCATAGACATGGGGTAGAGAGATCACTCTGTGGTTAAGAATGATTCCTGATCTTTACAAGGTCCCGAGTCCCATTCCTAGCACCCACACCATGTGATTTACAATACCTGCAACTACAGCTCCATTGGCTGTAACTGGTACTCACATGTGCACATTTACACACACACACACACACACACACACACACACACGTAGAAAATAAAGTAAAATCTTAGAAGAAGAGGAAGAGGAGGAGGAGGAGAAAGAAGAAGAAGAAGAGGAAGAGGAGGAGGAGGAGGAGGAGAAAAGAAAAGAAGAAAAAGAAAAGTCTGGGCAGTGGTGTTGCACACTTTTAATCCCAGCATTAGAGAGGCAGAGGTAGGTATCTGGATCTCTGTGAGTTCAAGGTCAGCCTGGTCTATATAGTAAGGATAACCAGAGCTACATAGTAAGACCCTGTTTCCAAACAAACAAACAAACAAACAAACAAACAAAAAAACAAAAAAACACACAAAGACAAACGGCGGGTAAAGGAAGTCTGTGTTTGGGAGTCTTACAGACCAACCTGAGAGTGAATCCTGCTTCTTCTATTTTTTGTTCCCACAACTTTGAGCAATTTCCTTTACCATTCTCTGAGCCTCAATTTCTTAATTTGTAAAATAAGATCACAACACCTTCTTCACAGGGTTTTGGCAAGGGTTGAGAGGCAGCTCAGTCCATCAAGTACCTGTCATTCAAGCATAAGAAACTGAGTTTGGATCCCCAGAACACAAAATGAAAGCTGAGAATTGCCATACATGCTGCAAGGACAGACAGATCCCTGAAGCTCATTGATCAGTCTAGTTGATTCTATGAGTTCCTGGTTCAATGAGTGACCCTGTCCCAAAAAGGAGGAGGTGGAAGAGGAGGAGGAGGAGGCGAAGGAGAGCAATTAAGGAAAGACACTGATGTTGACCTCTAGCTTACACACACACACACACACACACACACACACACACACACACACACAGAGAGAGAGAGAGAGAGAGAGAGAGAGAGAGAGAGAGAGAGAGAGAGAGAGAGAGAGCAATAAATAGGTACATCATGTATACCTAGCACACCACACACACACACACAACCAAAT
This sequence comes from Peromyscus maniculatus bairdii, assembly GCF_049852395.1. Lineage (NCBI taxonomy): Eukaryota > Metazoa > Chordata > Mammalia > Rodentia > Cricetidae > Peromyscus > Peromyscus maniculatus. The sequence goes on along the minus strand of NC_134855.1, from coordinate 23,644,588 downwards.
GCTTTTAAAATGAAGTGAGACACTCAGTAATGGAGCACAACTGTCCTTAGCATGTTGATAAAAAAAATCACGCTTTCTTTTCCTTCTTTTTTTCCTTTTTTTCTACTTTTTTTCCTTTCTTTTCTTCCCATCTTGATTTTGATCTTGGATATATTTTAGATTTGTATTAACAGATTCAATTCAAAAACAGATAATAATAGAAGCAGAAGCAATACACAGAGGCAAAGAGACCCAATCTTCCTAATTTTTAACTTCAATGCTTATCTATAATTATGTTTGATGAGTGATCAATTTTAAAGAATTCAGAAGACCTCAAAAACTCACATCAAGTCAGTCTTTGGTTATTTGAAAGCACTTTGTTTTGTCCCTTTTGGAGAATGAATGACAGTCAACAGCCAGCATGAAGTGAATTCCTACTATGTGTCTGGTGTTCAAAGGAAAGGAGGATGGGGAAGGGAATTTGTACAAAAAGAAGATGCCACCACACTCCTAAGGAACTGCTCAGATCTGAACTCACCCATTCTCTCTCATGCTTTCTTCTTCTTCTTGCAGACTTTGATTTCCATTCCTCCTATGAGGGAGAGTTAAGAGTGGTAGGGGTGCATTCAGGGAAAAGATTATTTGTGTCCTTAAACTTCTGTCATATTGTGCTTTGCAGAAAAGCCATCAAGCAGCTAATTGCATGTAAAGGAAGAGATGGTATTCAGTGGAGTATGACAGGAAGGAGATAGCTCACCAGGCAGCTAGGCAGGACTGGCCACCTGGGAGTGTGGGGGTTGAAGAAGCATCCTAGGACAAGGGATGGTCTGGGAGAACAAAGCGTTAGAAGTTCTACATTAAAGAGGCAGAGGGACACATTTCAGCCAGGAATTGTTAGGGAGAATCAGAGAAGCCTGAAGTTTTTCAGAAGCTTTCTGATTGGTACCTGTGATAGAACACATTTCACCTTTTCGCTAATAGCAAACATCTTGAGTTTTCTGGATTCCGTAGGCAGACTGGCATTTCTCTGAAGATGAGAGAGTGAAGTGAGCAGTCTGGGGAGGAGTATTAGACAACATCAAAGTAGCCAAATGAGAAGGAACAATGTATAAGAGAAGACAGTTTTGGTAGATGAGGCCCAATCACTGCCTCCTCCTGTTACTTCTTGCCTGATCCCTGTTTTGAACCTTTATTATTTCTTCCAAGAGTGTGAAGAAAAAATGAACTTTTAGAGAATGTTAGGTTTAGAAGCAGAGAAAAGTATGTTGACAAGTATAGTGATACAAAAAAAAGCAAAAACAAAATAAATATAGCACAGGAAGCTAATGACTAAGACTTCAGAGTGTCCTTCAGTGTCCTTCTTGGAGTTTTTCCACTCCCAGGAGACGGCGACGGCTCAGCGGGTAAATGCTGCTGTGAGGATGTGAGGGCCTAATCTGAGATGCTCAGCGTCCAGGTAGAAAGCCAGGTGTGGCAGCAGATTCCTCTAAACTCAGTGCTGGGGGACAAAGACAGGAAGGTCCCAGAAGTTAGATGGCCAGATAGTCTAGCTAAGACAATGAGCTTCAGGTTCAGTGAGGGACTCTGTCTCAAAAAACAATGTGGACAGTGATCAAGGAAGACATATGATGGCAACCTACAGCCTATAGACACACTCATTACAATACACACACACTCACAAACACACACACACATACACACACACACACTCACAGACATGGCACAATGTATACATACAGAGACATGTTTTCATTCCCATATGGGAAAAAGAGAGGGTAAGGAAGAAAACTGCACAAAAAAATTACTTTGGCAAGTCAGGAATCTCTCACTGACTTACCTAAATGAATATGAGTGGGGTGAGCTAGAAGCCGTACCTGATACCCAGGTAAGAACAAAGCCCGATGGCAGGAACTTAGCTACAAGAAACAGGGACACTCCTTATAAATACAGGCAGGTGAGCTGAAGAGGGTAAGAACAAGAGGCAGGCTGGAGAGTTGGCTCAGTGGCTAAGAGCACATGTTGTTGTTGCAAAGGACGTGGGTTCAATTCCCAGCACCCACATGGAGGTTCACCACCTTCTCGGGAACCAAGCATGCATGTGATGCACAGATATATATGCAGGCAAGACATTCATACACATAAAATAATAATAATAATAAAACCACAAAGGCATGGTGGCCCACACCTTTAATCCCAGCACTCAGGAGGCAGAGGCAGGCAAAACTCTCTGAGTTTGAGGCCAGCCTGGTCTACAGAGTGAGTTCCAGGACATCCAGGGCTGCTACACAGAGAAACTCTGTCTTGAAAACACCAGAAAATAAATGAAAAATAAATAAATAAAAATAATTTAAAAGAAAAAAAAAAGAAGCAGTAACAAGGAAACTCCATACTGCTGTGAGAAATATGAGGAGATACAATGAAAGAAAACAAAATGTCCCAGCCTCATTACTTCCCTGTCAAACTACCAGACCACCAGTTACTATTTCCGCACTTGTTGGCTTGGGTCTCTCTCTCATCCTCATGTGCATTAGTAGCTGTACAAGAAGCTCCCAAAGCCTATCTCCCCGGGGCAGATGACACCAGATTCTAATTTAGTTGGTTTGAGGTGGGATCTAGGAAAAAGTGGTTTCAGGAGTTCCACAAGATGCTAATTCCAGTATTATGCAATCTGTTTCTAAGAAACAATGGAGTAAAGGACCTGGGGTAGTACATACATTAGTGTTGGCAATCTAAATGATCCCAGGAGGCATTTCTGGGCTGTGGAGACCTGATATGGACAAACATGAATAAGGCTTCTTCAGGCACCAGTCTGTAAAGGTCTCCCCATGTTAGTCTGCATACTTTACACAGCAGGATCAGTCTAAAATGTAGATTCAGGTCTGAGCATGTTATCCAGGATCAGGGCTCTTGCCTACCTAATATGTGTGAGACCTTGCATTTGATCCCCAGTACACTTTTTGTTTGTTTGTTTTTTAAAGGTTGGTTTTGGCTTAAGCAACTCATTGCTGAATATATGAAGACGTTACTAAAAGCAGCTGTGTATGGTGCTCTGGAGTGTGTCAGACACAGCAATTACTAATGGAGTATTACTAAGTTGAGTATTTCAGAAGCAGCTACAAACAAGTGCATTCTAGCTTCTTTTTGATTGTGTGCCATAACGTTCAGACCAGTGGGTAATTTTCAGTTTGCTACAACAGAGACGCTGCTTTTATCATACTTTTCAAAAGCTACATTGAGCTGGGTAGGTTACACCGTGCAATGAAAAACATTGTGGAAGCAACAGCTAGAGTTAAAAAGTACAGCAAGAAAAACATGAAATCTCGGCTCTTTTCTGAACCACACAAGAACTTTGCTTCGGAAATATTTAAGAGGGTGGAAAGGACAGGTCATAGTTCTCTGAACCGAAAGCCTGGTGGGTGTCATCATTATGGTTGCAAAGGAATCTTTATGAGTGAGTCACCAAATATGCTAGAATCCAAAAGTGTCTATGAACATCGAAGTTTTGAGAGCTGCTGCACCACAGTGGGACTTGATATTAATGTACAATAGTGTTCTTCCAGTGTGTCCAGGGTAATAGACTCAGAGTTCAGGCAGCAGAACCTAAGGAATGTGCTAGAAGGAAAGGAGAAGACAGGGTGGGCAGAGCCAGCCAGAGTCCCCAGGGCTGAATGAGAGCGACATTCACAGGCTTACTGCGGGTGCTCTCAAGGGAGAGATCTGCATGAACGTCATGACAGGAAGATTAAATAGGACAAGCTGGGCTGCAGTTTCAATGGGGCAGCTGGGCGGGTCAGTAGAAGTGTCCAAAATGACACCTAGGAGTTGTTGGGTTTTTTGTTTGTGTGTTTGTTTGTTTGTTGCAGCTCCCCCTTGGCCACTCTGATTTGGCTTCCCCATTAGAACAGATTGTAGCCTTGGACAAATCAGAGCTCAGGAAGGACACAGCTGTAAACTTCATCAGTTTATTTCCCCCAGGGATGGGGATAGGCCTGCCAAGCTTGAAAACAGGGGTCTGACCAGCGCATCATGGTATCCAACATGAGTAGTATTTCAGTGGAGCCTCAATTTCAGCAGGTAGGAAACAACTGAATGGGGATGGCAAGACCAGTGGGGCATATTATACAAAGGCGAGGGTTGGCCTCTCACAGGAAGTGGTTGGCAGAGACGAAGCAAGTTACTCTTGCCCACAGGGAAGAGGTTGACTTTGAATTGGCTTCTGAAGACTGCCATAGTCGCTGAGATAAAGCTGCTTTAGAAAGATTTCATTCAGGAAATCTCATTGATGTCACCGAAAAGGGGAAAAGGCAGCAAGCAGTTTAGCATCAGTAAATGTAAGCTGGTGTCAAGGGAAAAGATTCTGCATTCTCCAAGTACTGGGCACAGACCAATAAAAGTAATTTCAGCTACCTAGAGGTTTTGATCTTCCCCTCTTAAGCTGCTTGGAGCCACTTCATTTGACCAGAGCTGTCAGATTAATTGTAGAATTCCCATCAATATAAGTTAAATTTTCAAATGTCACTAGTAATCTTTTGTTGATATTGTCTGCTATTGATAATAGATGCCAGGTGTGGAGATGTGAAAGCGTGACAACCTGAAACAACCAGAATGCTGTTGTAGGGTAGAGAGGAGGCCTTGCATGGCTCCTTAGTTTGGAACAGAGGATGATCTGTAAGAATGCGTGTGACAGTTAATCTGCATTGTCAATTTGACTGGATTTAGAAGCATCATGAAAACATACCTCTAGGTATATCCACAAGGATGTTTCTAGAAAACTTTAACTAAGGAGGGGAGACTCAGCTTGAATGTAAGCAGTACCATTGCATGGGCTGGGCTCCTAGAATTAATAAAAAATAGAAAATGAAGTGAGCATCTATTGGTGAAATTATTATGGCCACTCCACGTAGTTAAAAGGATATTTATTTAATGGCGTAACTCACAAATTAAGTGATAGGTAGATTGTGGGGGTCTGGGGAAGGTGTATCGCAGTCCAGTGGTGTTCTCTGGAGCTCTGCTCAGTCAACCTCCACCGTCTAGGGTCCAGGAACAGAGAGAGCACTGCCCATCCAGGTCTCGGGTCTGGTCTCCAGACGCCTCCCTTGGCCCCGCCTCGTAGGCGTGACAGTTGCCAGAGTCTCAATAGGGGTTGGAACTTCCAGATCCAAGCTGGAATGGCTACCCACTACAAGTATCAGCTCAGCATCTCTCTCTCCCCTCCCTTCTCCACCTCCCTCCTGCCCTACTGTATACGCAGTATGTCTAACTGATGCTCTTTCTGTTCCTGACTTGCTTTCCTCTCAAACGACTAGTTCAAACAATTCCTTCTTTCCTTGAGTTAATTTTGTCAGAGCAATGAGAAATCCAACCGACATATTTAGTAAAGCTACCAGTCGCTGTGGTTTGGACTATATCCTCACCATTTTTTTTTTCAGGTGCTTAATTTAAAACACCACTTGATATCTTACTATTCAAAATAGAATTCAGCCAGAATCTTCATGGTCCTAGTATTACCAGCACCATCTTCAAAATTATCCCTGTTTTATTTCTGACTTCAAGGTTTAATACTTTTATGCATTATCATTTCTTCTCTATATCCTACCCTACACTACCCCCATTTAACTTCATTCAGAAACTTTCTGTGAACTCAGTGACATTAGAATTTTACAATCAGCACAAGTATGTATATTTTAGGTATACAATTCATTCTTATGATCTTTACTTGTCTTTCTTGAAAAAGTCATACTCATCAATGCCAATCCTGAATTACCACACCAAGAATTTGTAATGCCAATTAACTGAAAATCTCCATCATGTATGAAGATTTATGAATATTCCAACGGCATTTTGAGTTGCTGAAAAGCAAGTCCTGAGATTGCTCACTCATGTTATGTCTTCAAGAATGAAAGAGTAACTTCAGGAAAATGTCATTTCCTGTGCTGATTATTTGAAATGAAATTTTCTTTAACTGAAACTCAGTTTGTGCATTCATTTCCCCATATGTCATCTATATGTTGTATTTTATACTTTTATTCTTTCAAAAGTTATAAGTAGATATAGATATTCAAAGCAATTCTAATGCATATTAGAAATGTTATCTTTTATTTTAATGCTTTAGTTTAGTTATTTTTATTTTATGTGCATTGGTGTTTTGCATGTATGACTGTGTGAGGGAGTCAGATCCCCTGGGACTAGAGTTACAGACAGGTGTGAGCTGCCATGTGTGTCCTGGGAATTGAACCCAGGTCCTCTGGAAGAGCAGCCAGTGCTCTTAACTGCTGAGCTATTTCTACAGCCCTGAAAATGTTATCTGAAAGTCAGAATTTCAGTGGTCCAGAAAAAACAAAGCAACAATGTGATTTTAGTTAGAATAACACTATCACTTCTAATGCCACACAATTAAGAAATAAAGTCCATTATTTAGAAAATAATCAACGCAGTGATCATTATGTATAGAAAAGATCACCTAATTATTATTTATAAATTTCTAGTCCAGGCAGTGGTGGCACAAGCCTTTAATCCCAGCACTTGGGAGGCAGAGGCAGATGGATCTCTGTGAGTTCAAGGCCAGCCTGGTCTACAGAGTGAGTTCCAGGATAGGCTTCAAAGCTATACAGAGAAACTCTGTCTCAAGAAACAAAAATAAAAACAAAAACAAATCTAAACTATTAAATGAGTCATAGATGTGAACTTCAGTTTATTAATCTCTCAGACATGGTGTGAGAAATGGGACAAATGAGAGTCTAATCCAGAAGACTTATATTTATCTTAAACAAATTCTCCAAAACATTAGGCATTTGACTAAAGGAAAAAAATTGCCAAAAAGATTGTATCGTAATACCTAAGTAGACTGTAAAATTCAACAGAAAAAAGTTTTTCCCAGTCCGATCTAGAAAGTGAGTTCCAGGACACCCAGGGCTATACACAGAGAAAGCCTTTCTTGAAAAAACAAAATAGATAGATAGGTAAGATGGAAAAGCCTTTCATTCACACAAAGGATTTTTCCTTGATATGATTTATTTCACCATAGATGTCCCCTCCATTACTGTCTTTGTAATGGGCAAACAATAATTCCTACATTTGGCAACACTTCCTGCCTTCTATTCATCTAGGCCCAAACTCAAGCCCTAGTGTGGAGAAAGGAGTTTCAATGTCACAGATGAATTCTGAGGACAGCCTCACTGCTGTGTTAGCGAGAGGAAATTAACATTTACTAAGCCAGACTTAAACTTACGTATATTTCAAATGCCGTTTGTCTGTTCAATAAATATTTATTAAATGTATACTGTTTTCGGAACACTGAAAATATTAAAAATAATATTTCATATTATTGTATCTGAAAAAGATATACTCTGGTTCCCTAATCCAAGTGATTTGACCTCATGATAACTGAAGAAGTGCTGTTATCCATTTTTATTTTGAAATCATGAAATATGGTCAGCCCAAGGTCAGAGGTCGTATGGTATTTACACTCAAGTCCAAAAGAATGCAAGCTCCCTTCTTCTAACTATCTCTGTGTTGCTGAACAAAACAATTTTGCAGTCCCTTAGGATGGAGTGTGATGGTAGAAATGGGAATGTCAGGAAAGCATTCAGTGTCAAAGCCTCATTATACATAGTGTGAAAGGTTTTTCTGTCCCATGTACTACTTTCTGTGGCTCTTGCTTATGTAAAACTGCCTACAGATGAGCATCAACATTCATTGGGGTTGGTTTTCAGAGAAGCCCAGACAAAGCAAACCATAACATTTAGACACCAATCCAGTCAGTACAGATAATCTTCAACAATAAGTTAGTCAGTGTCCTTGAAAATGACTCAGACTTAGAGCTGTAGAACCCTTGTCTTCCCCAGCCGATTCTTAGTACTAACCCCTAGTTTCTATGCTTAACTGTTGATACTAGACCAAGCCAAGCGTATACTGTGGAGACACTACAAATAAATGGCCTGGGCCTGGGCCAAAGGCCAAGACCACTGGAAACTCCCCTCTAAACTATGCATTTTAAGGTTGTGGTCATCTTTGGGATTTTCCCCAAAAACTTCTCTGTCAGGGTAGAAGCCTGAAGGTGCCATAATCAGACTAGAATACAGGTTAGGAGATTGATGTGACTATGAAAAAAATTGCTTTACATCTTGATTTCTCTATTCTTAAATCCTTCCTCATTTTTAAGTGTCTTCTGATTTGCATAATCTTAAGTCCTTGTCTATTTGCATGTTGAAGTCTTCTTGTAAATGTGTTTGCATTCCCCCAAAATGATACACTCAACATTTCCTGACAGTCTATGTCCCATAGAATTCTAGGTACTTTTGGTTTATTATAACTAAGACTAAAGAGAAAGTTTGCAAATAGCATCTGACAGGCTTCTAAAGCAATAAAAGTTACAAACTAAATGTTTTGTCAAACACAGTGATGTGATTCATGGTTCTAGTAAGCTGTTTCTCCATTAAAAAGCTGGACTATATACACACACACATACGAATACAAAAATATATTCAGAAACAATGCACCATGCATATTTAAGCTCTTGTTAGTAGAAGCACTAGATGACTGGATTTTATTTATTGCTCAGCTAACTAAAGTTTTAGGCCTTGGAAATGACTCCAAGAGTGGCATACTGTTAGGGAAAAGAAAAAGATCCTCAGTGGCAGCAGGCTATCAAACTATCTAAGTTATTTAAACCATTTTATTTTTCCACATAGGCCTACTGCTTCTGCACGTACTAGAAGACTAAAAGTCTATTCAGAAATGCTGGTTGCAAGCTATCTGTGACCCAGATACTGTTTGGATTTGCATGAGACATTTCCAAAGCAGCCTGGGAAAACCCACAAATTCAAAGCAGCCTCTTTATCCTCACCCCATTTCTGCTGAGTCCAAGAACCTTATTTCGCTTCCTGCATGGTAGGCATTTTTTAAGGACTATGTAAGCTCTGACATCTGCACTCCTGTCTGAGTCACTGTCGTGAGATGATACACTCTCGGCTGGAGGACAGCTGCTTGGTTCCCAGAGGAAACAAACAAACACAAGGCAGTGAGGAGCTCAAGTTTGGCTAAAAACAATGAGAGTGTACCAGTCCAGATTTTTTTATTTATTTTTTGGAAACTGGGACTGTGGCTTTTAAGTTTCCAAATGACAGCTCTCAAGCCTGAGAAGATGTCTCAGATGGAGCCTTTGCTTCATCTGGTCCCCATTCTAGGCACATACTAGAGGTTATGGATGAGCTGGCCACGCTGAATGCTCTGGAAGTTTGATACACATTACTCTAATTGGGGGAGACCAGTGAGACAGACCCTCTTTTTGAGATAGCTAGAACAAGTTCATCACTATAATTATCCCTAAAAAGAGTAAATGTTCAAATGTTCCACAAGTGTCCTACACAGTGGTATGGTGGTTTCTCAATTGTGAAGCAGAATAAAACAACCATTCCTCTCACAGAACTTCAAGGGGAGAATAAGAAGATAAGAATATAAAAGTCCATGTAGTACTTGATCAAATTATAAACATAGAGGTATTTCAATATATAGGTCTAAGAAAGTAACAAGTTAAGTCTCCTGATGGAGAAACCCTTTTCACAAATGTGGGGACCACTGTCCCCCAAATGTTACCTAGTAACAGAAGTAATAGATGTTTCTGGTACTGTTTCTTGGTGAGTAAAGTATACATTTTAACTAAAGAGAAGAGGTATCTGTTGCTAGGTGTTTTTGCTCTTTTCTGTTTTTTGGGGGGCCACCACTCAGCTACCAAATAAATTACACATTTATTCATAATTTTTCTTAATTATGAATGCCTGGTCTTAGCTTTTCTTAACTTAAATTATCCTGTCTACCTTTTGCCTCTCAACTTTCTTATTCTCTTACTTCTGTAAATCTTACTCTTACTCCGTAGCTTGCTGGTGGTATAGCTGGCTAGGTGGCCCCTGATGTCCTCCTCCTTCTCTGGTTCCTCCTTTTCAATTCTCTCTTCCCAGATTTCTCCTTCTATTTATCCTCTCTGCCTGCCAGCCCCACCTATCCTTTCTCCTGCCTCACTACTGGTCATTCAGCTTTTTATTAGACCATCAGGTGTTGTTAGGCACAGTAACACAGCTTCACAGAGTTAAACAAATGCAACATAAACAAAAGTAACACATTTTAAAATCATATTCTGCTACAGGTATCTGTGTACAGGACAGTAAGAAAAGGATGATCTACTGTTAAGAAAACAGGGGTAGAATAAGTGTGGGAAATAATTGAGACCAAATGCCTCCACTAGAGATTCCTGTTCGTAGCGAACATTTCCTGAAGCATGAAGAGACACAAACAAGAGATCAGAAGCCTGGGGCTGCACCGCAGGGTTTTGATTTATGCTCACTAGATACTTTGGCATAAGTCAATTACAGGCTTCCTGATAAATCTGTTTTAGTCAATAGAACAAGGAGTTTGGGATAATTTTCCATTTCTACCTCATACCACTCTTAATCCTACTACCCAAAGATAAAATTCTCAAGATATTGTGTCTTTCCAAAAACAAGTTTAGAGCCGGGCGGTGGTGACGCACACCTTTAATCCCAGCACTCGGGAGGCAGAGCCAGGCGGATCTCTGTGAGTTCGAGGCCAGCCTGGGCTACCAAGTGAGCTCCAGGAAAGGCACAAAGCTACGCAGAGCAACCCTGTCTTGAAAAACCAAACCAAAAAAAAAAAAGTTTAAAGTATACATACACATGTATACACACATATGTACATACACACAGCACATATGTATATTAATACGTACATGTGGCCATCTCACATTTTTCTCTTCTTACAGAAACGAGATTATGCTATGAATGCTTTTTGACAACATACGTTGTCATTCACGTATAGGTCATGAAGATCTTTCTCTAGCAAGTCTAGAAGATTTGTTCCTTGTTTAAATGTCAGCTATTTGGTATTTCATTGTATGAAGGGCCTATAATTTATTTTGGCAGACCCTTGTTTAAAGACATTTAGTCATTTGTGACTTTTTGCTGTTACAAAAGTTGCTGGAGTGAACCTCCTAACGTCATTTATATCTTCAGTGTTTGGCACAGACTACAACAATCTTTCTGGTACTCCAGAAGCATCACCACAAAGCCCCAGGGTTCCAGGAAGTACAGTTTGAAAATCACTAAACAAGATGATCTTATATTTCCTTTCCTCTCAATTTGTTTCTGTCTGATATTGTTTCAAGCCATCTCCTGATAGTTTTCATTTAAGTAAATATGCCTTGTCTCTCAAAGCAGATAGTTTTGAGGCTTCTTCTTTTTCTTTTTTCTTTTTCTCCACATTTTGTGTGCATTCCCCAAAGCCTAGAATAGTATTAAGTGAGACATAGGAAGTGCTTGACAAGCACATGTTGAACGGGAACTAGAATTGAATCAGGTTGGAGACATAATGTTAAACTATACATACTTCTCTGTTGACTGTAGCGTGGAGACCTGCAGTGAGCCTTGATCTCAGCATGGACAGCTTGGACTGGCAGAAGCAGTTTAACTACACTGTCAGACAGAGGCAAGAAGAGGAGATGGGTAATCCCACCATGAGTGTGGTGCATTTAAGGTTCGCTAACTGCGCACTGTTCTAGAGGTGAGGTTCATGCTTCCTCCTGTGCAATTTGTACCTCTAAGAGTTGTATTCCAGTTGGCTACACTCACAAAGAACACAGCATGAATTGTGTCCTTAGTAGTACATATATTGGCAAAATACATATTAAACCTTTCCCTTATCTGAATCTCTAGCTTTCTTTCTTTCTTTCTTTCTTTCTTTCTTTCTTTCTTTCTTTCTTTCTTTCTTTCTTTCTTTCTTTCTTTTCTTTTCTTTTCTTTTTGTTTTTTGTTTTGTTTTTTGAGACAGGGTTTCTCTGTGTAGCCTTGTGCCTTTCCTGGATATCGCTTTGTAGACCAGACTGGCCTTGAACTCACGAAGATCCGCCTGCCTCTGCCTCCCCAGTGCTGGGATTAAAGGCGTGCACCACCACCGCCGCCCAGCTGCTTTCTTTTCCTAGTGTTCTATAAAATGATGTTTCCATCTTTTCCCTCATAACAGCAGTCATGATGACCACGATGGTGATGACAATGTTGATGATAGGCTAAATCTCATGCTTACATCACTATTCTTTAATGTTCATGGGTGGAAAATTTGCCCCATTTTGTGTGTGTGTGTGTGTGTGTGTGTGTGTGTGTGTGTGTGTGTGTGTGTGTGTATGTGTGTTCAGATGTGTGTGGGAGGACTGAGGTAGATGCATGAATCATCATCCATTGCTCTTTCACCATGTTCAATAAGGCAGGGTCACCAATCAAACCCAGAGCTCACAGATCTGAGTAGTCTTAGCCATCTTGCCCTGGGAATTCCCTGAGGTTAGAATTATAAGTGGGCCACCTGCCCATCCTGAATTTATGTTGATTTTGGGAATCTGAATTTGGTTCCTCATACTGGCCCAGCAAATTTAGTAAAGCAATGTAAAGCTCTTTCATGATTATTATACAACTATGGATGTAGTTATGATTGATATACATGTCTTTAAAACAAATGTAAATTATCTAATTAGACTAAATGATAAATAAAATGTTTTGATTTAGAAAAACTGAAGCCAATGAGTATATATATATATTTGAGACTTTTCTCTATTGAGAAAAGATTGCTCATGAGAAAGTTGGAGGAAGCAGACTTTGTAATATCTTTTTCTTCTCAGGGGATATAGTTTAAAAATTATTTTAGAAATACAAACTTGTAGGGCACAGTGTAATATTATATACTGTATAGAGTACATAACACCTTCTGAAATAAAGCCTCTTCCTTTCTCCTATTTATTCTGGGCATGATGCACCCTTTCATTCCTCTTTTTCTGTGCTCACGGGTCTCCGTTGGACTCCTGTCGCTCCACTCCCTCCTCCAGAGCTCTTGCCTTATCTCTCATTTCCCGTTTTCCTCTCTGTTTCCAAGTCCTTCCCTCAGCCAACTTCCCCAGGCCTTCTGTGCTCTCTGACCCTTCCTTCCTCTGCAGGACTGTATTTCCCCTGCCTCTCCTCTCCCTCCCAGCAACCCAAGCAGAACAATACTAGAGGCAGAACTGGCCCTCTGACAAAAAAAAAGAGACTAGCTGGAAAGAAAACCTTACTCACAAAGGAGGCAAGCATCTTCAAATGTCTGTGGGAGGGTTTGCTAAATCATCTGCTTGTTCACACGTGGAACTTCCAGCACTGTGCTTTCCACTTTGGGGGGGGGGGGAGGGCGAGAAGCACCTCAGGCTAGATGACTGAGCGGATCCAAGGAATTAGAGACCTACTGCTGAAATTCAAGTCTTCCCACCCCCTTTTCCTTGTGCTCCCACCTTTCCTTTCCTTTTTTCACTCCCCGAAAAGCCCTGTTGCAAGACCTCAAAGGGCCAAGCTCTGCCCACAGCTGTGAGTCATGGCTCTGAAGCCAAGCTGCTCCTGTGTACACATCGAATGGCAATATTGGGCCTGGGGGACTCAGGCAAAATAACAACAGCTCATTCACGTGTTTACTGATTTCCTCACACTTTTATAAAAGAAGTACAAGGTCTACTCTACCTGAATGCCTTTTTATAATCATTTTAACAATGCACAGTAAAACTCAAATTCCCAATGTAGATCTCCTGCATTCATTACAGCACAAATAACAACAACAATAACAATATCCTGATTCCTGGGTCCAGCCGACATTCATAGAGAGGGAGGCAGGGATGAATTTCTAACGTGCCAGCCTTTGGGAAAGTTCTCTGTTTATCCCCAGGGAGCTCTGCACAAGGGACCAAAATTCTGTGCCCTCTGTAAATAGCGTGAACTACTAAGTGGTTTTTATTTTTTGGAGCTAGTTTAAATGTAAATGGGCTACACAGCTGACTTTAGGGAAAAGGTGTGAAAGCTGAAATCCTCCCACCTCTACAACCTTCTCTTCTAAGGCCTTCCTAGTTCTCAAGTCCTTGCCTCCTGTCTCTTGGGTTTTTCTTCGACACTCCAAAAACCCACAATCAAAATTGTACCCAGCATCAGTTCTTTTGGCTATCCTCCTAGAGATCTGTTCTCCTACTAGTACAGAATCAGTGCACTTATTTTAAAAAGATAATCATTTTTCTAACTTCCAATCTGTGCAAAAGTTTTTGCACACTACCATTTTTGTTACAACGTTTGTTGTTTTATAAAAAGGCTTGTATTTACATTCTACCGGTGTAAAAGCTGTAATGAGACCCCTATTACAAAACAATGAAAATAGAGAAAGCAAAGAGTGTTCTCCAATTATTTTTCCTAGAGCTAAATGTTACTAGCAATTCCCATAGAATTCACATTTAAATTTCTAAATGTAAAAGGACATATTGAAGAGGTCGATTGACTGAGCAGTGCACCCTGTTGTATCTCTTCCAGGCGTTTCTCTGTTCTCCACTCCCTAGGGAGGTGTTCAGGAGCAGACAGGAGTGTCTAGACACCTCTGGCCTCTTTTTAATATCAGTCCTGGAATGTGGCACCTTCCCTACCCAAGTATAGATCTGCCTACTGGCAAATTCCTTCCTCCTAGCTTGTCCTTATTCTTTTGTTTTACTGCCTGAACAAAGTGGAAATGCCTTTCTCTACTATTAAATTCGATGACTCCCAGGATGCACAAACGCTAGGGTTCAAGGTTCATTCTCATTCTCCAATCTTTGTTTTGTTTGTTGGCTGGGATTTGACACCTCGGCCTGTGTTTGTTTCTGTGTATAAAGAAGACTAAACAGAACAAATATTAAACAAGCAAACAAACAAAACTTGAGAGCATTCACATTGCTTACACACACAAAAACTAAGTAGAATTAAGTCATGGTAGTACTAACTACCTCATTTATGTCACATAGTTATTCATATATAAATTTTGGGGTAGTCAATATTAATTGTATCCTTCAATGCATCCACATGCCGGAAAGAGTTTTCTAGATAAGTGATAAGTGAATGACCTTACCATTGGGAAAAAGCAAATGTTCATTGCTTAATAAACTTAATTTTATCATAAATCTAATTTTATCATGTTAGATATTGTTTTGTAGGCTCAGCACTCTCCTTCTAGAAACATCGCATTCAATTTTTGGAATGATTACTGTTTCAAATATGTGTTTTCCTATCTAACAGCCAGCATGGATTGTCATATTTACCATGACCCCAACAGAAATGATCATCCTTTGTAGATCCTGGGACAGGCACTGGACCCAAACTAAGTCAAAAAGAATATTTTTGAGTAAGAACAGGCAACAAGTCTGTTTTTCCCAGGAAGGGGAAGCTGGAGAATAAAACCTGAAATGTAGGAGCTATGGTTTCCTCTGTCCCACCCTACATGGGACAGTAATGGCTTCCCTAGCTGCACATGAAGACAACTTGGAGAACCTTTGGGAACATGTACTGACCCCATCCAAAAGTCTATTAACTTGTTCAGAGAGGGAACCAAGGTGTCAATATTTTTTGAAAATGCTGCTTGGTGATTTTAATGTTCAAGTAGTCCTAAGAACTACTGAACTGGAAAATGCTCACAGTGACAGAGAAAATAATCATAAGTTATGAAGAAACCCAAACAAGTGGAAATGCAGATTTTTAGATATTCAGCAGGTGAAACTACTTCTAGACTTTTTAAAATCTATTCTGTTGAATTCTCTTTTTCATTTTTCTGGGACATTCCAGTATCCTCCTACTAAATCCTCCTTTATCCTAAGTCAGTTTAGGTTGTATTTGTGTGATTCGCAGGCAGAGAAGACTACACTAGGTCACTATTTTCATATTTTCAGACTTAATCGATCTTTACACTAGTGCAATAGCTTCTCTTCCTTCACTATTCTCATTCGCTAAACAACACTAGCAGCTACCCAAGTCCTGTGGAACTCATTGCAAACACTAATGTAAAGATATTATACAGTTCCTTAATTTGAGTCGATTCCACTCTGGTGAGAAATATGAGCATGTCAGCAGAGAGGAATTTCAATATAAGAATGCCTATGAGAGAAATACTGACTGGTTGCTGTAAGAACACCATGTGTATAGTCTGGCGAAGCTCATGGAAGCTTTGACAGCGAAGGTGGCTTCATGTTGGTGCAAAAGTGAATTGCTGTCACTGTCACATGGTAGACAAAAAAAGAGTCAGCATGAGAAACTACATGGCCAGGGGTCCAGAACTGCATAAGAGGGAAGTGTATTAATAAAACTGTGATGGCTGAGCTAAATGCACACACTAAAGATGGGAAAGTAAAGATGGTGGTCAGGTTATAGACCCTTACTGCAGAACTCTGAAATGGTTTAGCCAGAGCAAGGATATGAATAAATATATGCACAGGGAAGATTTCTCAAGGTAAGTCACAAGCTAATGGTCCAAGTATTATAAATCAACAATTTAGAAGGTTATTGTCTTTTTCAAGTAGAGAAATAATGAAACCCTAAACATTTGGTAATGAACACCTACTGAAAATGAATGGCGGATGCCCCTTGGGTATGCTAACTAATTGAGGTCAGTTAACAAGCATGTGGAGCCAGGTATGTTGGGATAAGACTGAATTCCAACACTTGGGAGACTGAGACAGGAGCACTGTGAAATCTGGGTCAGTCTGGTCATACAGCAAGACCCTGTCTCAAATGCTGAAATAAACCAAAGCATATCAAAACAGAACATGAGCATGTGCAGAAGAAAAACTACTTGAAAATCAAAGAAGAATGGAAAACATGAGCAAGCACAGTGGAGAACAACCTCTCCAGTGACTTCTGCATTTGTTGCTTTGTTGTAAATAGAATATAATCTATACTAATATTCGCTTGTTTTCTTAGATGTATCTTGTTTTCACTTTAAGACTATTTAAGGGATAGATAGAACTAAACAAATGAAGGGCTGCCATTCGAGTATAAGTCTTATCCTATTTCCGTGGCCCCTAAGATAACTTTGTCCCCACCCTGATAGTAAGATAGACCAGAGAACTTGATGGGGGGTGGTGCATATATTCAACTAGTGTTTGCTGTTGACCCATTTGGCACTGAAGAATATGAGACAAAATCCAGGCCATCTTGTTGAGCTTATTGGTAAATGAGCAAATTGGAGCCAAGGCCTCTCTCCAGTAGGGTGCGTAGGGACTCCAAGAGGAGTCTCTATGAGCCTATCGGGGGCATTTTCATTTAAACTACCATAGACCTCCTCTGGAAGCTCACATGAGATGAAAGTTCTTAAAGCCCAATTAATTTCAAGTATTTATTGTAAGTCTTCTTAGTAACACATTAGGCACTGACAAAACTGGTATGGAAATATATAGTATGAAGCTGAGCATGATGGAAAATGCTTATAATCTGAGCACTTAGGAGGCTGAGGATCCCAAGGATCCTCAAGAAGGATCCCAAGTTCTGGACCAGCATGAGTAAATCACATGGTGATACCCTGTCTAAAAAGAAAAACAAACAACCAAAATGATGTGCTCTATGAATCCTGTGTGAATGTATATGTGTGTGTTTGTATGTAAATTAGTTCCTCTGGCAGAAAGGACAGGGGAAATGATTAAGGTTTTGAAATTCAGATTATTTATTAAAATAATGACCTAGAAAGAAAGTTGATAAATGGAAAAGGTGGGATCCCAGAAGGAAATGGAGAGTTGAAAATTAGAGCAAATTTTAAAAATCCTTCTGTAGCTCAAAAAAGACAGCAGAGTGGTATCACATGCATAGAGCCCATCAGCCTCACGGCTTGGCTATTACAGAATCATGGAACATGGACCTGACAAAGTGCACGGTGAAAAGGGATCTGATAATAGCAACAATTTTTACTTAATATTTAGATAATTTCTTATATAAGTACAACATACACATCATTGTCGTGCCTCCCTCTCTCTAGCTCTTCACACATGCCAGCTCTCAAGTTCATGATCTTTTTTCTATAATTATTGTTGTTATACATCCCTGCATGTGCACACGCCACTGAGTTCACTTAGTGCCGCTCTTATATTTGTTTAGAATTCTCTGGAGTTGGAGCTACGGATGGCAAGCTGGCATCCTCTATGTAGGTGCTGGCAATACCTCTACAAGAACAGGAAGTGCTCCTAACTGCTGCGTTATCTCTCCAGCACCTTAAGTAACTTGACTTTTGTGCTTAATCTTTGTAATGACTAAGATGATATGTCCTCAAATATGTCTTACTAAGTACCCATGAAAAAGCAACATTCGTTTCAAATATCCAAACCTAAAGGTGTAAAGTACTTGCTTACATGTCACTAGCAGTTTTGCCTTTTACCTTGGATGGTCAAGTATTTTTTTTTAAAACATCAAAGTTGTCTTGGTAAAATCCCATTTTTTAAATTTTTTTCTACTTTCTAATAGTAGCCAATCCTAAAGAACAAAGGTTAAAAAGAACAAAATGAGTTACTATGCAAGCTATGAGAATGTTTTTGTGAACAATTGTACACAAATTAGACTTTGGTATTTCAATCTCTTGCTTGGGTATGGCTAATATTGTCTATGATACAGTCCATACTTTTGATTTTTGTTTTGCTAGTGTTTACTACGATAATGAACAATTTGGTTAATCTTCCTGTAAAAATTGATTTTGTTTGTCCTCTAATATTTTGGACTAATAAGAATTTCCCTTTTAAGCATAGCTGGTTCTGCCTCATCAACCACAGACTTTTCATTTTAGAGTGATTCTTCTAATTACAAAATCATCTAGTGGCAGTCTGGACAAAAAATGGTGTTCGGTGTTCTGGCTAACAACCCAAGAATACTGATACTTGAGTTTGTACCAACGCCCATTATAACATAACCTTAGTTATGGCATCATTTGATTAAACTATTTGACATGGTCTTACTATTTCAATATGCAGAGACAAATGCAGGTACTAACTATTCAGAGGGAAATGCATCATATGGTTGGTTAAAGGCTGCTAGATAGTTTTACAAAGTTAACTTCAAAAGCAATTGGATCTTGAACAGTTTTGGTGATAGGTGACACAGATCTGCCTTTCCTGCAGCATTCTGCTAACAGAAAAGAGGGAAGGTTGATAGCATCAGGATCAGCTTCCCATTTTGTAATGTTTTCTTAAATTGTAACTTTTTCTATATGAACCAAAGCAATGGGACCCAACTTCAAAATTGGCAAATCAATACTGAGCAGAACTGAAAAGGTATTTCAATGTGTCCCCTTCATGCAGCCCTTCTGTTTGACCCTAGAAGTATTTGTGGAATTTTTTTTTCAGTGATTAATTGAAAAAAGGAACAGGATAAAGAAAACATTACATAATTTTGTTTCCTTTTTAGTCTGTGAATTAAGGCAAAAGTAATGTGTTAAAATAAGAAATGCTATTAACTACTCTACTTATGGGAAAAGAAAACTGGAGCTAGCTCATGTTTTATTTCTTTCTATTTCAAAAGAAATTGGAGTCAGCTATAAAATTGGTTATTACAGGCATAGTTAGCGGTAAAAGAGTCTGCAGTGCTTCGGAACCCTTGAAAGGAACATTTTTCCCTGCCCTTGCCTTCTGTACATATGTAACTTTCAAACTGCTTCAATAGGAAAAGTTGGCCTTTGGCTGTCAGAGAGAATGCTTCAGGGTAGATCAGCAAATAATATAAATCAGTGGCTTCTGCTAAGTGTTCAGCCTCTGCGAGCATTTGCCTTCGATCACTCATTCCTTCCACCAAAGCTGCTGTGTGATTCATCCTTCCCATGCAGGTCCTGGGCCCAGGTGTGTGGGGGCTAAGCTTTAAGCACACAACGTGGGGAATTCCTTGCTGTTAGCATTGCACAGTCTATGTACTAGTGTTTTAGGAATGTAAGTGGTGAATGCCATAGAAATTTAGTTGGTATACGTAAGCACATACGCAGTGCAGTGAAAGCAAGTCAGCTATCATACTGCTTTGGACTGGCATTAGATTTGGGTACCGCACCCATCTGAGAAAACAGAAGATTGTTTGTTAATAATGGTGGAATATAAAAGATCCGGGCACAGGAAAGACAAATACCCCCTGACTCCCATAGAGCAAGCTTAAGATTTCACTAATTCCTTTTGTTTTGTTTTGTTTTTGTTTTTGTTTCATTTGTGTGTTTGCTACCTAGACAGAAACTCACTATGTAGCCCAGGCTGTCCTGCAACTCCCTATGTAGGCAAACCAGGCTGGCCTCGAATTCACAGAGATCTGCCTGTCTCCGCCTCCCAAGTACTTGGATTAAAAGCATGTTCCACCATGCCCAGCAAAATCTCACTAATTCTTTAAGTGGAGAAGGTATGGTGGTGGAATGTAAGCCATATCCTACACCAAAAGAAACAATAAAAAAAAAAAAAAACATTTCTTTCCTCGCACACAATGTATAATGTAATTCTTTATCTATTTATACCTGTGACCTACCTAATAAAGGGCATATTGCTTTTTCCATTACACTTTGCCTTCTGTCTAAACTCTAGTACTGCAAACTGTTTTTATTTGTGTGTTTTACCAGGCATGAAAGTACACACTTTTAATCCCAATACTTGCTTCCCAAGGATTTGGCTAGTGGATGTCTGTGAGTTGGAGGCCCACCTGGTCTACATAGTTAGTTCCAGGTCAGCTGGGGCTACACAGTGAGACCCTGTCTGAAACAATAAAAAAGAAGCCACAAACTGTTTCCATTGTGAGAGAGGATAGATCTAAGTAGAGTGATGGTTTTTGGAGTATACACTACTATGTAGCTAATGCTACCAGACTTCTCAGCTCTAAAACATTTAAAGATTTAATTCTTATTCACAAGAAGTCTCTTGAGGGTCTAACTACTTTCTCCATCACATCGGCTTGCTACCAGTAAGATATGTGCTAAGAATGACATGGAAAGGGGAGCAGGAACATTGTAAAGGGCAGAGTTTGGGGAGGACTGACACCAAGCAGTGTCTTCTGGACATGACAGGCTCATCGTGGTCTGAACTCACAGTAGCGGTACTGTCTGCATAAGACCAGCACAAGATGAAGAGAGCTAGCATTCCAGCACAAAGCGCAAGAGGCACATGGGCCCCACCCCTCACTGAGGTTCTCTTGACAGTCAATGGCTATTAGGGGAGGGAGAGTAGTCAGTTCTTTTTAGGGGTGTAATCCCTGTTAAGTTGACCAAGTTCCAGTGGGTAGCTCCACACAATCTATATATGGGTAGCACTAATTGGACTCAGTAGGCTATATAAGAAGATGATAGGAAGTTGAAAGAGATATGAGAGAATCCAGGAGAATTTAGAGGGAAGGAGTGGAGATGAATATAGTTGAAATTCACTGTATACATGTATGAAATTATCCAAGATTAAATTTAAGATATTAATTCAATAAATAAAAATCCGTTTTGTAGGAATGGGTGCTTTATTCAGAATATGCATGTTGTGCAATACACATAGAAGAAAATTCTACATTGAAATACAAGCAAAAGTTCTGTTTAGGTGTGTGGAATATAAATGAAAAGAAGCTAAAATTCAAAAGCAAGTCAGAGTTTCTAAGGCTGTATCTCACTGGTGGTCACAAAGGAAAGTCAGAACTTATTTTAAGATGTCTTTTATTTATTCTTTGTCAACTGGATACATGTATACAGTGTATCTTAATCATATCCACCCTAACTCTCCCCTCTCCCTCCAATTCCTCTTAAATAGTCCTAACATGTCCCCCTTATACCCTCATGTCTTCTCTTTTCTATGTGTGCACAACCAATCAAGACTGATTAGCACTGCCTGGTGGTATGAAGAGATTGTGTCCAGGTCTTGTGTAGGTAACAATGGCTACAGTAAGTTCATGAGTACAACAGCCGTGCCATATACAGAAGTGTCTCCCAGCAAGCACTCTTCCCATCCACCAGCCTTTTGATTCTTTCCACCTCCTCTTCTGGGATGCTCCCCAAGCCTTAGGGAGGATGATACAAATGTTCTGTTTAACACTGAACACTCAATAGTCACTTATTATTAGCACTCTGACCAGTTATGAGTCTCAGTATTTAACTGTGACTACTAAAGAAAGAAGCTTCTGTGGTCAAGACTGAGAACAACAGTAATCTACGTATACAAACAGAAATATTTATAAGGGAATTTGACAACATATGTATGTAGCAAAATAACAGGAGTAGGTTCCTGCCTAGGGCTTATGAGCAAGTTTATATTATCAGGCATAAATTCCTTCTTGTGGAACAGGCCTCAAATCCAATCAGAAAGCAGTTCATTACAACCATTCCTTCTTGCTACTATTATATCAGTTGACACATCTTACCTGGCATTGTAGCATTCAGAGTTAACTGGTGGGTAATACCTTTCTCCCCTATTAGCCTGCAAAGTATCTTCTAGCACCATGATAGCTAGCCAGAAGAGAGGAAGTTTTCAGGTCAGTTGCAGCTTGGTTCCTCTATGCCCTGTAACCAAAGTATGTTGTATCTTCAGCAATAGTTACCAATTTGTTATTGTGATAACCAAGAGCAAAAGTAATAGCCAATGTTGTTTTGTGGCTTTTGAACAATAACAGGAATTTATCTATTGCTTAGCTCTGAGATTTTCTTTTACTAACTCATGTCTTCTGTGGGAAGCACACTATGTACCCAAAGTAGTGGTTTTCCATATATCCTTAATTTTCGTACAAGTCTCTATCTTTTTGAGTCTCCTTTTCTAATCTATAGGAAAGTACATTCTGTCCCACGGTACCAGCAAGTTGAACAAATGTCCTGTCATTGCTTTGTAAG
Source organism: Peromyscus maniculatus bairdii (assembly GCF_049852395.1). Lineage (NCBI taxonomy): Eukaryota > Metazoa > Chordata > Mammalia > Rodentia > Cricetidae > Peromyscus > Peromyscus maniculatus. The sequence continues at coordinate 23,621,956 of NC_134855.1, read as the reverse complement.
CACGGATAGAATACTGCTAAAACTGCTATGTGTTAGTCAAAAGTCCTTCTTCAAAGTTATTTCTTTTTCAGCTCAAAATTTCTTCATCTTTTGCCAATTGTCCTTATACTTGACTTGAAGAAAAAGTAATAATTGAAAATATCATGTTTACTTGTCAAAGCCTTAAGAAACATCTCCACTTTTTCCTTCTTTTTAGATCATCATGAAGGTATCATGCTCATTAGTAGTTATTTCTTAAAGGGAAAAAAGTTAGAAGGAAAAAAAAACCTAGATGATAATATGGGTAATTTTAGGTTGTGTGTATGTACAAAAGCTTGAAAATCAGGTTGTGGTGTGTGTTCTTATTTTAAGCTTGCCCTTGTTAGCATCTTCTGAATAAACAGGTGTGTATACTTCCCCAAGCTGTCACTGTTGTTTATTTAGCATGTGTGCTTCAGAATCTACTGATGGATGATACCCAACCAGCTTGAAGCTTGACTTTCAGAAACTACAGTCTTGAAGTTTTAATGAGAGTTTCCTAAAGCCTGGTCCAAAGAATTTATTAAAACAGAGCCTGTCTCTCAAAGATACCATAAGAATATCACATTTGTACGTTAATTCTAGGAAAAATGATTATGAGTAATAGCTCTCAGCTTTCAGATAGTGCTTTTCATGTTCAAAGTGCTTGAAAAACATTAATTAAATCACTGGCAGTCAAATTAGATCAATATGTTCTCTGTATGTGCATAGCTGTACCTTCTATGTACACAGTCTTCCAAATCACACCACTGCAGATCAAACATTTCCCCCATCTGAACTTAGTTGGCTGACACTGATTCCAAGCAACAGATAATTACTGGAAAGGCTAGGCATGAGGTGAGACTATGTAAGCCTTCTTTTTTTTTTTAAGGAAAAACATGACATTTATCCTTGATAAAAGGCACAGGATGAACCACAGTATGAAATGCTTCTAACTCTAGGCCAGAAGGTAACAACGATAAACCTATTCTCTTGTATTACAGTGTGGAATAGCTAAATCTCAACTAAACAGAGTTCATCAACAAAGAATATATTTTATGCTTCCTAGGCTACTGGTATTTTTGGCCCATCTCAGCACCAATAACAAGAAGACTTCTAAGGCTAAATATGGTGTTAATTTCAGCAATATGGTAATTGTTCATTAATGCTAGGAATCTGTGGTCACTACTGACTTGAGGAGCTTTTAGACCAGCAAATTAAACATAGTAAATTTCATGATTATTTTTAGAATAGTTTTCACATATTTTTCGTTCAATGAATTTAATGCAGCTTTCCAAATCACCACAAGAGATTAGGTGCTCCCAGCAGACCCCCACACGAAGTATATTCCAACTAAGAGAGAGTGATAATAGCATTCCATCTTTCAATAACACCTAACAAATTAACATATCCTATTCACCAACATAATACAATCAGGAGAAGGCATGCACATACATGTATGGACACAAATTTGGCCAAAGTCTGGTTTTCTTATCCTTGGAAGCTCAAGGCTACATCACTTCAAATCGATGGCTTCAGGTTTCTCCCTCTACTTTGCCTGCCAAATTTTCTAATCTATTTCCAGGGAAGAAAAAAATACTCCTTAATTGTCTTGCAGTGTGATAAACAAAAGAGCATCTGGTTCGACTGAGCTGTCCTCTTCCAGATGGCAAAAGTACCACTTGAGGTCATGGTGGCTGTTCCTGCACACTTCACAAGACGCTTTTGTTTTTTTCTTCATAGAAAGGCTTCCTTCTGCTTCTACACTGCAGATATGAGTTTTCTCTTTTTCACTAGTGCAAACCTAGAGTTCAGTGAGAACATGTGATGTGTCCAAGGCCATCATGCTTACTGGCTACCTGGTTGAGGCATAGCAGGTAATGAAGCTGTTAGGTTACTGCCATATTCCAAGAGAAGCGTGAACTTTCTGTGAGTCATTTATGTGACTGAGTTTTGGTCCATAAAAGTAAATCAGATAAATTTTGAAGATATTTATTTTTCCTTTAATATGGACACAAAAATTAGACACAGATAAGAAAACTTAAATGGGTCTAAAAATTCAATAGTGTCCATAAATACAATAGCTTTAAAGGTAAATAAAATTCATATATGCTTTGTACATTTTGAATTATGCTGGTTATTTCAGTGAGCATTCATTGCCTTCAGAGACATTTCTCTTTAACGTCACACACCTTTGTTGTTAACCAGATTGGCCTTTTCTTAATGCTTATCTCTTCGACCTTTCTGCTGCATGTGATGCTATAGATTTTCTATGACCAACACCACCTACCCACTATTTAGTCTTGGCATTTCCATCTTCTTTGCTAACCTTGCCAGCAACCTTGTCTACTTATCTCCTGCCCGTGTTATCATGCAGGCTTGCATCTGCTTTTCCAGGTTCCATCTCTCCTTCAAATTCAGAATGCCAGAGGGACTAATCTCCCAATGGCCTTCCTTTAACTTGACCTCAAAAGTCCTTCTATTCGTACGGCTTTATTATCTCCCCTGCTTCATTCCTTCACTCTTTCCCCAGTTTCTTACATTCTAGATGTCCTCGGCATTTCATATAGTCTTCAACACATGACTCCTTTTGGGTCTCAGTGAGAACAGGGACTGTTTGTTTCATTGCTTTGTCTTTAGTATCTAAAACACTGTGCAAAGTTCACTAAAATCTGTTGAATGATGACTAAAGACCAGATCTTTTCCAGCTTATTCGGCTATATCCCTAACAATTTCTATATTATTTCATTTTGCTGTGCACAATGTTGCTTTCCCTGTCCATGGATTATATTTCCTATGTTGGGTGTATTGGCCTCTTTTTCTCCAAGTAGATTATAAGATATTTCTGAAAGGTATAGGCATTTCTATATTCTTTTTGTCTTAGCAACATTTTATGTATATTTAATAACCACTTATTATTTATTTCCTATTGTAACATATTCTTCACCATAAAGAACATTTACATCAATATGGCTGAAATAGAAATAAGTTGACCATAAAAGTATCAGGATAGGGTTTATGGTCAGGGCCTGGGTTAGGGCTCTTTATCTTCTGAGTATCAAACTACAGTTTTGTGGAAAGAGAATATGATGTGGAGGATCTCCCTTGGCAAGATATCTTGCTTTCTTATCCAGCAATTTGCAGGCTGCTCCTATGAGTGTTGTTAAGGACCTGGGGCACATGTGACTCTTAATGACTCATGCCACAATCATAAAATTACCTTGGACTTCTTACTTTTTCATTGTTTCCTATGTATACTCACCAAACCCAAGTTTTCCTAAGTGGCACCGATGTCCAATATACCTAACAAAGTTATGGCCTTCTGATCTTTTTACCTCTTTCCCCACCCTCCTTTCTCCCCTGCCCAGTCCACCCACAATGATTTCCTAGGAAACTCTGTCTCAGGTTGAAATCTAGGTCCTCTACCAATGGTTCTAGCCTGCATTTGGTCCTAGCTTGCTCTTGCTTCTCAGATTTCCTGTTTTGCTTCCCTGATCTAACTTTTCCTTATTCTTGGCATGCCTGTTTTCTTCTTAGAGCTTCTGTCCAAGCATTTTGCTTTACTTCTCTCCTATGCACAGAGCTCCAAATGATAGATCTCCTTTTTGTTGTTGTGGCCTTTAAGAAGTCTTTCCTTAATTTATGTGCACCATTTTCCTACTTAACATTTGGAAATTACTGTTGAGTCCTTGATTATTACTGTTGAATTATCATTTCATGCCTCATATTTTACCTCACCAATAATGTTGTAATTTTCTTGACAATAGAGATTTCATAACTCTTTTAATCAGGCACAGCCTTTGGCACCTCTGAGGATGAATGTGTTTGGTTGGATCAGAGTTCCAGAGCCAGGGCCAGAAGTGACTGAGATCATGCAGATGATCCCCGACTGAGAGATGCAGGTTACACAACAGAAATCCTTGAACATATTGGGGTGAAATGGCTTCTGACATCAATACCTAAGCTCAGATTCACAGATCATGTGTACTGAGGCAGAGCCGAGATGTCAAAGAATTCTGATGTTGAGTAGCTTTATATACAGGTCCGAGTATGAATCCTGACTTTGTTCCAATTAAGCTGGGTATATTGGTTAGGCAACTTACCTTCTCTGGACTTCAGATCTCAATCAGCAAAATGAAAAAAATTAGACTCCAGGTGATCTTAAGAACTAGATGATTCATTTATAAAATTATATGACTCTTCTTCCAGATTGATGAATTGGTAGCTCCTAGGCTTTGGGGTTTTCACAATATTTTATTCTGTGGAATAGGATTTACAAGATTCATTTGCAGTTAGGAATTCTCATTTTCAGCTTTCTGCATTCACTGTTTTCTGTTTCCCAATTTGTGTAAAAGTAGATGGACAGATGGTTTATTAGGCTTTTTAAAGGCTTGTGATACTGTTGTTCAAGTCAACAATGGTTGTAAGCTTTGGAGGTCCACATAGAGTGTGGGCTTTGTTTAGAACAGAAGATAGTTTTCACTGTTCAATTCAAGAATAATAATGTTTACTCACACAACTTAAAGCAAACTCGTGGATGTAACTCCAAAGGCCTAATCAGTTTTTGTTATTTTAGTATGCTTAATGCATTTCTGTACTACAGTCTGTCCAAGCTGTAGTTAAAAAAAAAGTTACCAGATAAAAGCATTACCATTGCGTGTTTTGCCTTTACCTGAATCACTGAATCCACAACGTGATCCCAAATACATTAATCCAGAGTCATAGAAATGTAAAGGAGACAAATTCCTCATTTTATACAGACCCTTAAGAGTTTCTTGTGTTCTTTCTGACTTTTAGCGGGTCCGCGAATATGTTTATTATTAATAATCAAGCTGCATCTTGAGTACGGGTAGTATGGACAACCAAAAGGGCTGCCTGTAACTTAAGTAGAGGAAAAGCCAGCATTGGCTACCAGAGATCCTCCAGGAGTCCCGAGGGAGGGAAAGCCGGGCGCGCTGACCAATACAAGCAGGTGGGTGTGCACCCGCCATGCCATGCCGGGTCCCCGAGGCTCCGGCCCACCCGGAAGGGCAGGGACAGGGGACTGACTACAGGTGAGGGCTAGAAACCTGCCTGAGAACGCGGCCCGGTGAGCCCACGGCCCTCTCCGTAGGAAAAGAAGGCCGCAGCGCGAACGGAGGCGGCGACAAGAGGTGTGAGAGAGTGTGGAAAAGCTGAAGGGGCGGCGGGGGCGCTGGCGTGACTGGAAAGCGCGCGGCGGGCCGGCGGGCGGAGAGCAGGTGTGACGAGCCGCGCTGCGGTGGGGACTTGGCTCGCACGGCTCGCACCGCGCCGGCCTCTGAGTCAGGAGCTCCGCGTGGAGCCCGCCACCCGGGGGCGGAGCCTCGGGACCGGGGGGCGGGGCGAGGGCGGGGCCAGCGCCTGACGCGCCCCAAGGCCGCTGCGGCCGCGGCGGGGAGGGGCGGGCGGCCTCGGTGGCGGCCGCGGGGGAGGGGCTCGGCGTCAGCGCGTCGCCAGCTGGGCTGCCGGTGGCCTGGAGGGAGCCGAGGAGGAGGAGGAGGAGAGGAGGAGGAGGAGGAGGAGGTGAGTCGCCTTGGCTGGGAGCTGCGCTGGCCGCGGGAGGGAGGCGGGGAGCGCGGCCCCTCCCTCCCGGCGCCCGCCTCGCGGGGCCGCGCGGCTCCGAGTTCCCAGTGGGGCGGCGGCCGCGAGGAGCGGGGGTGAGGAGGGCGGAGCCGGGGCCGCGCTTCCCGGGCGCCCGCACGCGCGCGCGCGCGCCTTCGCGCTCCGCGGGGCCGTGCCGGGGCCCCAGGCGACGCTTCCCGGAGCGCGGTGGCTGCGACCGGCGCCGGCCCCGCCGATCCCAGGCCGCGCTGGTCCGCCGGCTCTCGTACGGCTTGGCCCCGGCTGTCCTGGTCGGGATCCCGGGGTCGTCCCGTCCCCCCCCCCCCCTCACCTCGGGCCGCGGAGACCCAGCACCTCGCGCCCCCTCCCCGCCCCACTCGAGGATTCGGCACAGGCTTGACGTTTCCAAATTCCGTCACGTCCCGCCAGGCCCGGCGTTCTTTTCGCCAGGAAGGGTTCTGGGAGTGACTAAGTCTGCACGACTACCTGGACAAACAGCAAAGTTGCAAGAAATACATTCCTTTAACCCTTGGTTTCCCGGTGGGCTGCGCCCGCACCCCCAGCTCCCACTCCACTGGGCAAGTGCAACTTTTACCCTCGTCTCAGAACGACGCAGCTTCAGATAAGCTTTGAGATAAGAATTGTTAAGTTAGGAACTTGGGCCCTGTGATGGGAAGTTCAGAGAGAAGGGTTTACGGTATTTTTTTTTTTTCCCTCTCTCACCTGTATCACAGTTTGGAAATGGAAAACGTGAGTTGAAGGTGATCTTTCCACATGCGGTGGATTGCTGCCCCTCAACCCTCTTGTGCCCCAGCTCGCCTGACATAGTTGATATTACCCCTTGAGTTGATTTTAATGCTTGCTGTAGTGGTCAGGTAAAGGAGCTGCTGGGGAAAAAAAAAAGCAGTATAACTCAATAGAACCATTTTATTGGGTTCTATTAACCTGTTTAACCTTAAGCTTTAACTATGACAGGAGTTTCATTTCATGTTGGAACCCACATACCTAGTGCGATATTGAATTTTAATTAGTGCATTCCAGGTCTTGATGTGGAATAGAGTCTTCTCAGCTTCAACGGAGAAGAATTATACACCGTTGTCCTTAGGGCCTTGTTCTGTATTTAATGAAACAGTTTAATATTAGGGTTGGAGGAACACATTTTGAATCAGGATACTTGGACAAACTTGCAGACTGTTAGTAGGTAATGCCTGAAGCTAATACTACACTTTATAGCACCATGTCGTCTTCACTCTTGTTCTGAAATCATGTTGACATTTTTACCTTATACATCACAGAATAACAGGATTTTCCGTTTGCAGTGTAATCCAGCTTCATTATTTTACATTTTCATGAGATTTAGAAGGAACTGCATAGAACTGCTTGCCTTTATTAAGCATTGAAACCTCCTGATGGGACACTGTTGTACCCAACTTGATCTTGTTTTGGCCAAACCATCCCCCCTGCCCCCAACCCCACCTCAGCCTGTTGAGCAAAGTAAAGTGCTCTCCTGAGCTCTTGTCCCTTCCCTCTTGATTATGTTATCTTAAGAATTGCCAAGTGATCACTATAATTTTTTTTTTTTTTGGTTTTTCGAGACAGGGTTTCTCTGTGTAGCTTTGCGCCTTTCCTGGAACTCACTTGGTAGCCCAGGCTGGCCTCGAACTCACAGAGATCCGCCTGCCTCTGCCTCCCGAGTGCCGGGATTAAAGGCATGCGCCACCACCGCCCGGCACTATAAATTTTTTTAAAATCCCTTTCTACTCATATGAAATGATTTCTAATTTTGACACTTTAGATACAAATGATGCAAATTACTTGTAGTTAGCAAACTACTTATATCTGTTAGTTAAAACATTTTCTTCTAGTTTAGTTTAAAATTTGAATTTAATAATTATTTTTCAGTTTAAGAATTACTCAGATTCATCTTTTTTCTTGAGACAGGGTCCAATCTAGCCTAGGGTCTGGAATTCGCAGTGTGTTTGAGGCTGGCCTTGAACTCCTTATCTTCACACCTCATACTTTCTACTATGCTAGGATTCTATTAGTCATATTCATTAAAAAAGCATTTTTATTTTAATTTTTAGAAATTATATATGTGTTTGTGCATGTGAGTGCAGGTGTCTACAGAAGCCAGAGGGGTCAGATCTGGAGCTGGAGTTGTGTGGATGCTGGGAACTGAACTTGGGTTCTCTGTAAGAGCAATACATGTTCTTAACCCATGAGCCAGCTCTTTGGTCCCTGTCATTTATATTCTTGAATCAGGTAGTCTATGGCTCCCAGAAGATTAGTTTATCAAGAGTTTTAGGGTTATGGTATGTATGACTTTGATATTCAGTAGGAAGAGAGATCCTATGCATAAATAGTAATCTACATCACTGTCCCCAATATTACATTAAAAAAAAAAAAGTGAACTTGAAATGCAGAACCCTGAGGTCCTTGTTGGGGTAGGGTGGGATTTTTACATCTCTCACAGCACAGTGTTTGGTGTAGGCATAGTAAATACTTGTTGCTTCTGTGTTTTGTCTTGGTAGGTGCTTTTTGAAAGATGGCCACGTTTTTTTAATCTGTATGGCTGGTGTCAGTCCAGTGGATACTCTGTAAACGCTTTGTCTTGTTGGTAGATGAGTTCCTGGAAGTCCCAAATTATGATTCTAGTAAACTTGAAACTACTGATTTTCCTCTTTGTGTTGAACAAGTACTGAAAGAGAGAATACCAAGATATATAACACAAGAATTGGGGGAAGAAGTATTAATTTTGTTCTTTAATGTAAAAATTTCAGAGTACAGTTATATAAATGTGGTGATAGAATATACCTCCATCATATGAGATTAATGTGAAATTTCTACTGGAGCAAAGTTTGATAACCATGAATTGAGCAACCTTTAATTGTTATGATAGGCCATATTTTAAAGTGTTGGTTTCATTTTATAAGGATGCATTCTTCAGCCTGTAGATTGAATAAATAACATGATTTGGGAGTTTGGACTACTTTGTTAGGCTATCCTAGAATGATATTTTAAATGATCCAGTGTTCTTTATGTTGGTGGTAATTACTAAAACATAATGGATCTTCTCTTTCTTTTATGCTTATTCTTGGCTTTTTCTTTAGTAGATCACACTAGTGTTTGTGTATTCAAGCAAAACAAAATAAGAAACATGTCAAGATTTCTTTTGCTAAGTAAAGTAACTTTTTCCATTGAAACTAATAGAATTTGGGCCACCGAATGCATAGCCAGGCCAATTCCATAGAGTGATTACTATTTGAACATGTAAAGTTCTATATCATAACCTTTACAGAGATACTTTCTTTGAACTACATTCCTTTTTTTCCTACTGATAATATTATCAAAAGTGAATTTATAGTATATAAATTATATGAAACAGTCATCTTGCATCCATCTAGACGGGTTTTTCACTCAGCCCCAGTCTTCTTGGACTACCCACTTTTAGGTTAGTCCCTTTTACACAGATAATTAGGTAAATATACTCCTACCCCATTGTCCCAAAAAATTTCTTTTGATAGGAGCTAGAGTTGTATCCTGATCATCCGTTCTTCACAGAGGTATGGTATTATGCTATATATACCCTTGGCATGTACTCTGTGTGCATGTGAGAGTTTATTTTTAAACACATTTCTTATCATAGCTTTACAAATGTATGACATAAACATCTCAAAGTATGTAAGAAATGTACAGAATATTTCAAGTATAGTTACAGAGGGAATTAGGATATAAAATGAGATAAGAGTTAGTAAGAATATATAGGTCTTCCCTCCTCCTTGCGAGATTATATTTAAGCTATTTGAACAAATGATAAATTTTTTGAATACTTGTCAAAAAAGTCGTCGGGACTTCTTCCTTCCTTCCCTCCTTCCCTCCTTCCCTCCTTCCCTCCTTCCCTCCCTCCCTCCCTCCCTCCCTCCCTCCCTCCCTCCCTCCCTCCCTCCCTTTCTCCCTCTTTCCTTCCTTTCTTCCTTCCTTCTAGATCCTCTGTGGAACTAGAACATTTTCTTTGCTTAGGCACCAGGAGCAGGTTGACCAGCTTCCTTCCTTCTCTATGTCCTCCTCTACATAGGAAACTGAGGCCTGTTTGCATCCCTAGATAGTTAAGGTCTTGGCAGAACCAGGATACTGTGTGTGATACCATCTTCTAGATTCATACTCACTGTATTGCTCTTTAGATCCTGAAATGTGGATTCTGTCACTGTTACCATTTGTAACACTTTTGAGATTCAACTTTTCATATGCATCAGAAACTCTGGAACATCCAGGATCTATCCAGTCATGACTCAGAATCCATTCCTGGCTGGCCTTTAGTTAGGTTCTCTACCACTGTGTTAGTGGAGTAATGAATTCTTTTTGTCCATTTTGAATGGTGGCTAACTATTTTCAAGTGTTTGACTTTCTGCCCTTCTGGTCTCTGTATTTTGAGCTTTCTTTTGAAAAGGTGTTCATTATACATTTCTGTAGTATGACTATTTCCTGTCTTTTAGACTGTGTATACCTTAAGAGTGAGACTGGATCTCATAGCGAGTTATTAATTTGGTTAAATACACATCCATTCTAATAGTAAGTTCTGTATTATTGTTGGAGGAAGGACAGTGTCCATAGAAAATTCAGAATTCATTTAAGAAGTTTAGACATTTTATTTCCAACATTAGTACTTGGGAAGTTTCATATTTTAAATTATAAATATCCATATGAAAAATGACTTCAGTCATCTTACAGACATTTACTTAAGGCACAAAAATTTTACTATATTGAATTGTAAGGCATTGCACATTTCAATGTGTTTTGAGTTTGATAAATATTATATATTATTTTATATTTCTTACACATAGAAATTTTATGGCACTATAAAGAAGTGAGTTTAATGACCCCATTTTTGTTCATTAGTAATTATATACTAAAGAGTAAATTCTCATTACAAGGCCCTTAAATTACTGCCTATAAAAAGAGAGACCTCTTTGATTTTGTTCTCCATACAATTCTAGTTATTGTATTGAAGGAAGTCATCAAACTCTTTAGTAGTCTAAACCTTTAATTTGGTTTGAGAACAGCAGTCATATATTGAACTCCCAAATTGCCATGTCTTTAACAAGCAATGCAAACACTCTGTATTAAAAAGGTAATGACCATAACTTTTCTTGAAGGGTTTCTTGTACTAATTTTTTAAAGAGGACATTTGAACTAAATTTCCCGCAAAAGCCCAAATCTCCTACATTTAATGATAGTAGAATACATGTGTATGTGTAGAAGGGAAAGATGGTAATTTGTCTAGTGGTATCTTTAAGTGGATAATTTGCTGATTATGTTGAGGTAAACATTTTATAACTCTAAAGGAAAACTTCAATTATCTGAATGAAATGAAGTATGTAAAATTAATTCAGATAAATGGGGGAACTCTTACTGTAAATGATGCATGTTAAGAGATATGACCTCAATCTCTCCCCCCCCCCCCCTTTATGTTTGTCATTTGCTTTTACATTACAGAATTGTGATTCTTCTTGGTCACTCTCGGAGTTATTGATGGGAGGAAGTAATGATCTATAGTTTTTTTTTTTTAAATCTCTCTTTCCCATGATCTGGAATGATGTTCTGTGACATGAGTTCATCTCTGTTTTGTACTGCCTTCTGTTTTAGTGGTATCCACGAGCCTTTCATTTTGTCTGCTCCTCACCAATGTGTGTGGACTCTGAGACTATGGTTTGGTTGAAATTAAACCACATTCCTCTCCTGTTCACAGATGCTTATGCTTCTTAAAAGTTGGGTTTCAATAAGTATATTGAACTGATTAACTCTTTAATTCTTTTCCTCTCTATGTCTTTAACAACTGTTTTGTAGTGTACACCCTTAAAATAGAAATAAACCTCAGGGCATGACTCCTGACCTTTGCAGATTCTAACTTGAAATGGAAATTTTGCTGAATGCTTGGGGTTTAGGAAAATGACTTCTGTTGCAGTTGACTGAGGTTTGCAGTACCCTTGATTTTGAAAGCTATTGTGTAATTTCTAGATGGCCCCTCTAGCTGTGATGATATTATCTTCTAAGCTTTTTTTTTTTTAAATGTAAACAACTCACATAAATGTGTGCTGACATTGTATAAGCCACTTCATTACTTCATTCTTTAATGTTACCTATAGGTCCTTTAATTTGAAGCATTTGAGAACATACTTATTTTCAACATGTTCTTATTTTTAATTGTTGATTTTTTAGATGTAAGATGAGTCATATCTTGATTGATTTGGGTAGAGTGTGGTATCAGTAAGAGCTGTATCAACTTTGTGAGCAATTGGTGAGTCATTGAGACTTTCATTTATTTATTTATTTTTTCCTTTGTTTTTTTGAGACAGGGTTTCTCTGTGTAGCTCTGGCTGTTCTGGAACTCACTCCTAGACTAGGCTGGCTTTGAACTTGGAGATCCACCTGCCTCTGCCTCCTGAGTGCTAAGATTAAAGGTGTATGCCATTACCACAGGCTGGGACTTCCTTTAATAGATCTTGATGTATGACCAAAGATTTTGGTCTCAAGAATCAGTCGAGTCTGATTTTCATTTTTATACAGTATAAGCTTTAGGCCTTGGGGGGAAAGTAGGCATTTAGCTTGCTTGAATTTCAGTTTCCTTGTGTTTGAAATGGGCATAATATCATGTAGCAGTTAAAAAATTAATAACAACATTTGATGTATTAATTCATGATCATATTTTAACAGTGTGAATTAATAAATCTCTAGTTTGAACCCTACTTTAAATGGAAGTTATTTCCCGGTTGAAGATAGAAGCAGTTGAGTAACTCAAAGCCTTTCCAAATCAAAATCTTGTTCAGATGACTTTAAAATTATAGAAGGCTTGCTTGTTTAAGGCCAGGAGAGATGACTAAGCCATTAAAGGTTAGGCTCACAACCCAAAATATTAAATTATAGAAGGCATAAATTATCAGTCTATTTATATACACATAATGTACTAATCATTGGTATAAGGAGGTAGAATATATTGTTTTTACAGTTTAGATGTCCCCCCAAAGGGCTCGGTTTCTAAAGTGGTGCTATTAGCAGGGGTTATGGACCTTTAAGTGGTAGGACCTAATATTGCAAGGTATTAAAGGTTACTGGAATCATGAGACCCTGGTCTCACAATATCTGTTTCCTGACTTGAGATTTATTACCTCCAGTTTGCTCTTTCACTATGATATGTTTCCCTAGCCAGAAGTTTTCATCCATAATAAAGGTAAGTTATTGAGACTTAATATTAGATATGCATAGTACTTGTTTATGTATGAATCTAAGGTAAACCAGTAGCTTTTATTGTGACCTTCAACAAAAGACTTTTTTTTGTCTCTAATCTAGATTTATTTCATCTATGGTATAATAGCTAATGAATAGAGATAAGAAGATTAAGTGAGATAATGTTTGTATATGAAGACTCAATGCTTCTTGCTGTTATTTGTATTACTATTAAGTTTCAGAACAAATGAGAGCATTTTGAGTTAAAATCAAAACGTCAGTGCAGACACTTGTTACACTAATTGTATGGGGATATTTACTATGGATTTGAGGATGTTACTATCATTTATAGCTTTCTGTTTTTTCTTAAGATGATAGTTCTCGGGGCTAGAGAGATGGCTCAGCCATTAAAGAGAATGGGCTGCTCTTCAGAGGACCTGGGTTCAAACCCTTGAACCCATATGGCAGTTCACAACTGTTTGTAATTTCAAAATCTAACATCCTCACACAGACATACATGCAGGCAAAACAACAAAGCACATAAAATAATGTAAATAAATAAATTTGAAAAAAGATAGGAGTTCTCAAGCCAGGTAGTGGTGGTGTATGCTTTTGAACCCAGCACTAAGGCAGAGGCAAGTGGACCTCCGAATCAAGGCCAGACTGGTCCATGGAGTGAGTTCCAGGACAGAGAAACTCTGTCGTGGGAAAAAACCAACCAACCAACCAACCAACAAACAAGACAGTAGTTCTCAGAATGTGATGTAGCTACTTGTCAGCAGGTACCTTTTGCAGATGGGGGACATAAAATTAGAACTATTATCATAGTAATGAAACTTTTTGCCTTTTTGACATGACATTTGTGTTGTGGTTTAAAAACAAGAAGGAGTAAGTTTGTGGACATCTTAATAGAAATTAAATTCCAGTGACACCAAACTGTATTAGTAATTGTATGTGCCTCATGTGACATGTGCATTAAAAAACACTGAAAATAGCAAATATCCAGCCATCTTTACTTTAGAAGGTACTTGAGGAAGAAATAGCAATGAGTTTGTAAGATTTTAACTTATTAATCTTCCTTTTAATATTTGTTCCGATAAAATTGGAAAGATACAAAAGGCAGTTCTGATTTATATCCAATGTATATTTGTCCAGAGAAAACAACAACAACCTCTCATGCTTTTTTTCTGAGTTATCAGTAAAACTAGCCACATTTTCTATATGAAATACCACTTCTACTTTAAAGAGTGAATAAAAAAGAAACGATGATGATTTAGACTTAGTCATCTGTCAGTCATTTTCTTGAAAATAAAGAAGAGGACCTGCCACTCTAAGGGAACAGCTGTTTATGTTTGTTGCAAAGATAAAAATTCAAAATTTTATATGAAAATTAAAATTTTAGAAAAACCTATGTTATTTGCTATGCTCTTTTCTGCTTTTCAATATTTAAGAAATTCTTCTGGTGCACAGTGATACTAGTGACTGTTTGCTGCTGTATAATGAATTATGATATGTGTCCAGTAAATCAGTGTTTTTCAAATGAAAAGTGTTACAGATAAGGATTAAAGATCCTTTTTTAAAGCAAGCAATATAATACAATAAAGTTTCTCTATATTAAATTCTCCTTTATAACTAACCCTTAAGAAATTCCTGTTTGTCAAGTTTTGGTGTAGTATTCTAAAAATTATCCATTACTATATGAATAGGCTATTAGTATTAACACATTTTTCTATGTGTTTTGTGAGGCCATTTTTTTTTCACATAGCTCAGTCAAAACTATATATTACAGCAGATTGAATATAGAACCAGCTATGAGAATTCACTTGTCTTCTCATAATGATATTTGAATTTCAAATGATATTTGAAAAACTGTTATAACAGTATTATTTTCCTATTAAGCTTTTATATTTTAAAAGTTCCCATAACATGAGAAATTTATTTTGAATATTACGTATCTTATAGGTTTATGATGATTTGATAAATATTTAGTATCTTATTTTCTAATACAATAAATATTGGTAATTTTAATACACAAAGTCTTTGGGAGTGATACAACAATTTTTAAGACTGTAAAAGGAGTTTAGATACTAAGAGATTTGAGAACTTTCTTTTTTATTAAGCTCGTTGAGTGGAGTCTTAAAGATTTAGTCTATTTATTATTTCTTTCAATATGGACTTCATGCATCTAATTTATTTCCCTAATTGTAAGGCTCTGTGGTTATTGGATTTTTGTGTCATTTTTGAAATAGGCAAGGTTCTTGCATGTCTTTAAAGATTATTTATTTATTTATTTATTATTTATTTATTTATTTATTTATTTATTTATTTATTCATTCATTTATTTATTTTTTGAGACAGGGTTTCTCTGTGTAGCTTTGGAGCCTTTCCTGGAACCCACTCTGTAGCCCAGGTTGGCCTCGAACTCACAGAGATCTGCCTGCCTCTGTCTCCTGAGTGCTGGGATTAAAGGTGTGCACCACCATCACCTGGCGAAAGATTTATATTTTTAAGATTGATGCCACCCAAGGTACTACTGAATTGAGATAATAATTTCAGTTAACCTCTTCCTTCCTGATACCATGTGTGTAATTGTGAGCTCTGACATGATTTTATGCTCAGAGATGCAGATAACCTGGGCCCTCTTGGTGGGTGGAGATAGCATTTGGTGAAGCAGACAACTAGCAATAGCTGAGAGAAAAAAGGAAATGTAATATGTAGCCTTTTGAGGCAGATACTAAGACAACTTAGAGATGTTTCAAGGTGAGTATTTTTTAGATGGGAAATACATCAATATGTATAGATTTTGATTTTGTTATATTCTTACATTTGGAGTTTGTATGAACTGAGCTGAAGTAACAAGAGCAGGACATTTGTGAAGGTTGAACTCTTAGGCTGAAGTTTGAAGGTTCAAAGAAAAATAATTAAGAGGTGCTTTTGAGGCCAGGAGGGGTTGAAATATTCAGGTTGTAAAGCACCCAAAGAAATCCGTATGTCAAAGTGGATGTTAGAGCATGTCTAAGAAGTGATGGTCACCATGCACACTAATGTAAAAAAAATGTTGTCCAGCTCTGGAAAATGTAGAGGCCTCTAGTGTAGTTGGTACAGAGTAGAAATCCAGAACTAACAGCGTTTTGGACATGGAAGAGAGCACTATTGGAGACTTGAAGTTGAGCTCTTTCTTCCTGTCCAAGGTCATTAGTAAGTCCTTTGATGGATGCAAAGTGAGCCCAGGGGAAGAGTGAAGGGAGTATAGCTGTCTACATTGGAGGGAAATCCTTGTTAATCGAGTGGTTGGGAAGTAAGACGGAAACAACAGTTGACTCATTGTTGTCATTCATCTCAGGTTCTTAAAACAACAACCTGATGGTATTATAATGCCTACACCAAACACTTCTCTAGGCTAAGAGTTGGTAGACTTTCATCTTTAAAGGACCCAGATGGTAAATATTTTGGGTTCCTATAGCAATCATTGTTGCTCAGTAAGAAAGCAGCTGTAGAGAAGTAGTGAAGGATCATGCCTGTCTTTTAGTAAGCATTATTTGTGGAGACTGAAAGTGGATTCCATATTGTTTTCACCTGTCACAGAATATAAGTTAACCTTTTCCCAATTATTTAAAAATAGAAAACCCACATTTACATTATACCTATATAAGAACAGGCAGGAGTGTTGATTTTACATACGTGTTCTAGTTTGCTGACCTCTGTTTTAG
Source organism: Peromyscus maniculatus bairdii (assembly GCF_049852395.1). Classification (NCBI taxonomy): domain Eukaryota; kingdom Metazoa; phylum Chordata; class Mammalia; order Rodentia; family Cricetidae; genus Peromyscus; species Peromyscus maniculatus. The sequence goes on along the minus strand of NC_134855.1, from coordinate 23,605,445 downwards.
GAAAGAAATGTCTTATCAGTTACGATGATGAGAGCTTGGCAGTACTGAAATAGATGTTCTCTAGGACAATGCTGTTAGTGATACTGTCTTCTAGGTGACACTGATGATAAAAATCCATTGAAGTATTTAGATGTGACATCTGCAGCAGGTTCTAATCATTCAGTTATGAGACAGACTGGAAACTTGACAAGGATTGTCACCTACTGTGCAGAGAGAGCCAGAATCCATTACAGAAATTGTCTGGGTGAGCTGCCTGCTGGGGCCAGTGATGCACCGTTAGACAAAGATGGTGAAAGAGACAAGTTTGCCATATCCTTGGGATGACTAACTGAGTGTGGCACAAGTATGGCATTAAGCCATATGATTCCAAAAACTTTATGATTACATAAAAATAAAAATGAAAAAAAAAAAAGAGTAGTGGTGGTTGGTATAGTTGAAGTAAATTTGATCTTTATTTGCGGAATGTGTACTGCATTACCATTCTATAATGATATGTAGCAATTGCCTTGGTAATCTAACTTTAAAGATCCGGTTTTTATTCATGACACTTACATAGTTATTACCTTTTAGGGTTGAATTCTAAAGGGAAATGCAACAAAGAATGACAGCTGTTTACTAGACTAGGTTAGTTTAAGCACTATAATGTTTTTCTTTATTTTTATACATTTTAAATCAAAATATAACTATATCATTTCTCCCTTCCCTATTCTCCTTCTAGACTCTCTCACCTCTCGCATGCCTTCCTCACTCTCTAATTGATAGCCTCTTTTTCTTTGATTATTATTGTTACGTGTGTGTGTGTGTGTGTGTGTGTGTGTGTGTGTGTGTGTGTTAATGCACAAATACATAAATACAACCTGCTGAGTTTGTTTTGTTGTGTATATGGTTTTAGGGGTGACCACTTTGTATTGGCTAACTAATTGGGCTCATGGCTGGGAGAGGCTAATTCTCCCTGTTTCAGCAGTCATTTTTTGCCTGTAGTTCTTTGTCTAGGGGTAGGACCAACCTATTGAAATTTTCCCTCTTCTGTGTTAGCTTGTTTATTGGTATTGTTATTGCTTGGGTTTTGTTTATGCAGCCATTTCTAGAAGAGACTGACAGCAGTCTTTCTAGTGTTCTCTGGCTCTGGAAATCTTTCTCATCCCTGCTTTGCGGGAGTTGTGATGTGCATCATCCCTGTGCATCATCTGCATTGTGTCCGATTGTGGTTTTCCATTTACTTTACATTTACTTTAAAGAGAGGCTTCTTTGATGAGGGGTGCAACTTCACTTGTCTGTGGTATAGGGATGAGATTTAGAATGTAGTAAGGTGTTGCTGGAGGGCTTCTCTCCAGGTTCCCCAAGCCCCGCAGTCCCACAGTCTACATATAAAATAATCACTCAGACGCTTATATCACTTATAAACTGTATGGCCGTGGCAGGCTTCTTGCTAACTGTTCTTTTATCTTAAATTAACCCATTTTTATAAATCTATACCTTGCCACATGGCTGGTGGCTTACCGGCGTCTTTACATGCTGCTTCTCTTGGTGGTGGCTGCAGTGTCTCCCCCCCTCAGCCTTCCACTTCCCAGAATTCTCCTTTCTCCTTGTCCCACCTACTTCCTGCCTGGCAACCTACTTCCTGCCTGGTCACTGGCCATCAGTGTTTTATTTATATAGAATGATATCCACAGCAGTAAGGGATTATGCTAGTCTAGTAAAGTCGAGGCAGTGAATCGTTGTCAGATCCTGTGGTATATGCCAAAGAGAGGTATAGCTGGGTTCTCTGGTAGATTTATTTTTAGCTTTTGAGGATACTCTATACTGACTTCTACAGTGGCTGCACCAGTTTGCATTCCCATCAAGAGTGAGTGAGCGTTTCTCCTTCTCCATGACTACACTAGCGTTTGTTGTCAGTTGTTTTGTTGATCTTAGCAATTCTGACTGGCTAAGATTTCAAAGTTATTTTAATTTGCATTTCCTTAATTGCTAAGGATGCTGAACCCTTTTTGAGGTATTTCTTAGTCTTTTATTTTTTCTGTGGGAACTCTGTCTAGATCTTTAGCCCAGTTTTTAGTTGGGTCATTTGTTTCTTGACTCTGGTTTTTGAGTTCTTTGTATTTTCTGGAGCCTCAGTGAAATATATAGCCAGCAAATTAGCTCTCATTCTGTGGTTTTCCTCTTCACTCGATTGGTAATTTCCTTATCTGTACAGAAGCTGTTTATTTTCATGAAGTCCCACTTGTCAATTGTTGACCTTAATTCCTGAACAAATGAAGTTATATTCAGAAAGTTCTGTCCTATACCTAAATCTTGTAGGAAACTGCCCTCTTTCTTTCTTTCTTTCTTTCTTTCTTTCTTTCTTTCTTTCTTTCTTTCTTTCTTTCTTTCTTTCTTTCTTTCTTTCTTTCTTTCTTTCTTTCTTTTTTTTTCTGGCAGTTTTAGTGTTTGAAGTTTCACAATGAAGTGGTTCTAATTTTTGTTCAGGTGATAGATACAGATCTAATTTCATTCTTCTGTATACAGTTTTCCTAGGACTATTTGTTGAAGATGCTGTTTGTTCTCTAATAAGCACTACAATTTTCTCATGTAAATTTTACTTGGGATTCTTGAGAGTGTATTGTCATGTAATGTATTTAAAGTATATTTGTATTTGCAAAAAGAACACAGAGAAACCCTGTCTCGAAAAACCAAAAAAAAAAAGAAAGAAAGAAAGAAAAAGAAAGGTATCTCTGACCTGTGGCAGCATGCACAGTGCCTACGCGGGGCTGGGCCACATGGGGTCCCAATGCTGAGAGGAGTGGTCACATGACCCCATCTCTAACCCAGAAGCTATCTCCAATTGATAACCACTTGCAAATCAAAAATTAGTTTTCTCTGACAGAGTCTCATTGGGGATACAAACCACTCTTAAGGGCAAGCCGCATGCCTTGAAGTAGATATCCAACACAAAAAGATGTTAATGGCATCCTTGGAGGTTCTTTGTTTCATATCTTTAGTCAGGACAATTTTTTTTAACTTTATAGGTCCTTTCTGTCTATATTATGGTGTCTGGTTTTGTGTTTTTGTGGGGTTCATGTGTATGTGAACATGTTTCTCTGCATCTATATGTTATTTTATGCTTTTTCTTTGCTGCTTTTTCTTGTTTTTTGTTTGTTTTGTCTGATTTGGATTTGTTTGTTTTTCTTATGCTTTTTTTATTTTATTATTATTTAGATACCTGTTTTCTAAGGAGAAACAGAAAGGTGTGGATGGCAATTTGGAGGGAAGATCTAGGAGTGTTTGGGGGAGGGGAGACCGTAATCATTATGTTTTGTATAGGGGAAAAATCTATTTTCAATAAAAGAAAAATGGAAAAAGAAGGGTCCAAGTAGATTCATACCTAATAAGTAGAAAATCTTACTGTACTGAATTAATGTGCCTAGAGTAGTTGAATTCATAAATTCTTCCAGTCCCTTTAACTAAACTTACTTGAAATGATTTAGCAAGCAGGCGTGAGTTGGGATAAATGTATGTTTTTTTTTTTAAAAAGAGCTGTTGCATTGTAGTATATTGTAAGAAAATTGGACTGTCAATGTATTTTTTAATCAAATCAGTGTTTACCTGAGTCTCTGCATTTGCCGTACATAATTGTATCATTGAGTGTTTGAAACTAGTCCTGGGAAACAGAATGAGTGGATTTTCTAGAAGTTGAGCTCACTTTTCCCCTTAATGATTAATCATTTTTTCCCTTAGCATGCAACTAAAACTCTGATAACTTCAGTTATAAAACATACATGTTCCATAACATGTACATCCCACCCTCAAACAAAACATTTTGCTTACAACTTATGTTGAAATCTATATCCAGAACATAATACTATTAGTTGTCAGTGTGCCACTGCCATGGTCAGAGTGAGGTACAGTTAACATGTCCATCCTTCTAAGATAAAGATTTAGATAGTTACATACGTACATCTAACTTACAAATTTGATTAGAAATCGCAATCCTGTGATAGCTTTATGTGTAATTGATGTGAATGATTTCATAGATTTTTTTCTTTCATTGAAGCAGTGCCTGTAGTTGAAAGCGAGGTGTGTTGTATCATTTGAATACTTTAAACTTCTTTGTATCTGGAAGGAGGATGTTCTTAGAGGTGTTTTAATGCTGCAACCTAGGGGTTTTGAGTCCAAATGCTTTGCTGTTTATATGTTGCACATAATTGAATTGGATTTTGCTTTGTTGTGATTAGTAATTTGAAAACTTTGCCATTTTAAAATCTATAATGTTATCACAATTCTTTTGCATGTTTTTAAAGCAACAAGTACCTTTTTACCTTACACATAAGATGCATATAATAAAAGATGTGAATTTCAAATGTGTGGTAGTCTTTTGAAGCCTGATATAAGGGGGAAGGGGCTGGTAAATTGAGCATTGTAGATCATGGTTGTTAATTTTCTCTTTTAATGTAAATCTTTTTCAAGATTTAATAATTCAGAAAAATACATAAGTACAGCTTGCTAAACTATAATGTTTTTGTTTTTGTTTTTTGAGACAGGGTTTCTCTGCGTATTTTTGGTGCCTGTCTTGGATCTTGTTCTGTAGACCAGGCTGGCCTCGCCTTTACAGAGATCTGCCTGGCTTTGCCTCCTGAGTGCTGGGATTAAAGGCGTGCGCCACTGCCGCCCCGGCAGCTATAGTTATTCTTAATTTACTTGACCATATTGAAATTGAAAATCACATCATTAAAGTAAAAAAAGCAATTTGCTACAGAATAGGTGTTGCCATTTGTAGACAAAATTCTAAATGGTCTCATTAAATAAGAAACACAGAGCCAAATACAGAGTTAAAGCCTAAGAGATCAGAGCAAGAGCCACGACTCCCTTTAGCTTACCACTCTCTGTCGTCCTTCCCCTGAGAGAGAGACCTTCTTCCTGTGTCTCTTGTGTTTTATTGCTTTCCTGTTCTGCCTTCTCATTAGCTCTAAGCTCAGCCACATGACTTCCTCGTCACTGCCTGTCTATACAAACCTCCTGGTCTCTATGGTTGGTGCTGGGATTAAAGACTCAAGGGTTACCACGCTTGTCTATGTCCTTGACCACACAGAATCTGCCTGCCATGTGATCTGATTAAGGTTGTGGGCTACCACCACCTGACTTCTATTCCTGGCTCGCTAATGACCTCTGATCTCCAGGCAAACTTTATTTATTAACATACAAATAAAATCACATTTCAGTATAATTAAAATACCACCACAGCCATTCAGTGGGAGAATGTAGTTGTAGAAAGTCATTTGTATTAATCTTGGAGGTGATTCTTAAGCATTTAATTGATTTGTTGAATATAATCAAGAGAAGACATTCCAAGTGTTCAAAACTAATCTTTTAGCCAGGCAGGTCTGTAGCTCAGAAGTAGAGCTTCCTAGCATCTGGGAGGCCCTTGATTTAATTCCTAGTTTTGTCAAAAACTAGAACAAAGCAAATTAATTTTGTATTATCAGAGTAATATTAAAGCTTACTTCCTGTATTCTTTGTGTGTGGACTTCTCATGAACTGCTTTCTGAGGAGACAAAACACTAAAATTTGGAAGATGTTGAGAAACCATCAGCCGTATCCACTTTTGTTTCTTTGTGTGTCTATGTGTTGGGGGGAAGTATACGTGTGTGGGCATGCATGTCTGTGTCTGCAGTTGTAGAAGTCAGAGGTTTTGTTGGATATTGTCCTTTGTCACTCTCTGCCTCAGTTTTCAGAGACAGGGTCTCTCACTGAACCCTATGCTTACTGACTTGCTTGCCTGACTCTCCAGTGAGCCCCTGTCATCCTCCTGTCTTCTTCCAGTGTTAGGATTATAGGAGTGTACTGCCCACTGCTCTATCTAGCTTTTTACATGGGTGTTGGGAATCCGAACTCCTCAGCCTCCTGGCTGCTGCAAGGTGACCAACTTAGTTCCTCCCATACTCACTGACCGATAGCCAAGAAACAATAGAATTGGTTGATCATGGACTGAGACCGCTGAAACTGTGAGACAAAATAAATCTTTCCTTTTAACTTCTGTCAGGTATTTAATAGCACAATGAAAATGTCTGACTAACTTCTGTAGAGTGTTTACTGAAGTTCTTTCAAACCCGGCATTAAGTAAGACACTGTGCATAAGTTATTTTTAGGTCAGTCTCTATTCTTTAAAGCAGTACTATCTCAATTTCGTGATGAAGATATTAGAAGCAAAACAGTATGTCTGCCTTGCCTTCAAATAAGAAGTGGAATCCTCTACACCTATAGACTGATAACATGCAAAGGTATTTTTTGGTATGGTGATTGATAAATAAAGACATAAAAGAAAATCAGCCAGCATTTTGGGTAAACTTTAAGATTTAACAGCTTTTAACATGACTGACATCTTGTTGGTGTAGAATGATGTTAGAGTCACCTTGAGAAGCGGGTGATGATGATGCATTTGCAGTTAGTTTATCTGTATGTAGGTGGACTTTTCTGTCCTGTAAGCCGTTCCCCAAATAACCACACAGAGTTAATTATAATTGTAATTATAAATGCTTGGCTGATAGCTTAAGCTTGCTTTTAACTAGCTCTTATAACTTAAACTAACCCATTTCAATAATCTATGTGCTACCCTGAGGCTTGTTTACCTCATGTATATACTTCCCATCCTGCTTGTTCTGTGTCTTCTGAGATTTCGCCTTTCTTCTTCCCAGCATTTTCCTAGTTTGGCTCTTCCACCCAGTCTCTTCCTGCCCTGCTATAGGCCTGTCAGCTCTTTGTTAACCAATGAGAGTAATACATGTTTACAGTGTATGAAGATTGTTCGACAGCATGTATCTGAACTTTAGAACTCAATAATTTACTGAATTGTCTTTGGTATTAGTATAGTATTGTTTAGTTCTATTTGTAGGTATTCCATGACAGAAAATGCTTATACAAGAGTATAAAAATGAGCCGTTATAGAAACGGATGCATATTGTAAGCTGAATTGGATGAACTCCAAATAGAATGTGTGGAAAATGTACTTGAAAGAAATACTATGTTGGAAGAACCAACAAAAGAAAATTAAAGCATATACTCCATTTGGTTCAGTTGATTAATTTCTTGGTATAATAGGATTTTAGTTTTGTTAAGGAAAGTGTTAGTGAGTGCTTGGAAAAGAATAAATAAGACACTGCAGTAGGCATTTCAGGAAAGGCAAAGATGGCTGTGACATTTTTGTCTTCAGGGATCATCTGCTTCAATGTAAATAGTTGAAGTTCATCTGTAGCAGAATAACATAGGTGCTTTACATGTTTATGTGCCAATGTTGTAGCAGTGGGAAAGACTGGTACATGTCATTGAGGTTCAGAATACACCATATGGAGGAGGCCAGGTGTAAGATGGATGTTTGAAGGAGAGAAGATGAAGTGGGAGACTATTTTAGCATGGGATATAAACAAAAGCATAGCATTGGGAATAGATAGTTGGGAAGAAGTAATGCTGGCTCACATGGGATGGATACAAGCTAGAAAATTCTCCCAACCATTAGTTAGGGATGTATATCTATGTTATAATTGCAGTAGTGGTTTTGATATTTTTATATGTCATTTGTGTATTTCTTTGTTAATGCTTAAAGTATTTTAATGAGATAGACTGTGTGTTATCCAGTTGGAAATACCACTGACTTAAAAACCTGGATATTATAAGCATCAAAACCCAAATTCTCAGTCTAATTACAATGTCTGTTCTTCTCTTTGCTGGTTAGTTTTTGCTGCCTTGACTAAAAGTAGGGTCACCTGGGAAGAGGTATTCTCAGTTGAAGAATTGCCACTGTCACATTCGCCTATGGACAAGTCTGTCTGTGTAGGCATTTTCATGATTAATGATTGATGTGGAAGGGCCCAGCCTAGTATAAGTGATGCCATCGCTGGATAGATAGTCCTGGGTTACATAAGAAAGCAAGCTGAGTGAGCCATGGAGACAAGCTAGTAAACAACCTTCTCTTGTGGTCTCTGCTTCAGTTCCTGTTTCTTGGTTCCTGCTTGAGTTTCTGTCATGGTTTCCTTGATGATGGACTGTAATTTGTTAAGTTAAACATTTTTCTCCCCAAGCTAGTTTTGGTCAGTGTTTTATCACAACAGAAAGCAACATAGGAATTCTCGTTGATTTGAAACAGTAAAATATAGAGAAACCAAATTAAGACATTTTTTACACATGATCCTAAGAAGCATTTGGCAGTACAATTAGTTTAATAACAAGTAATTTTTTTTCTTCAACCTTCCCAGAATAAGAATGAGTATCTTGATGCTAGTGTCATCTTTAAATAGTTATAACTTTAGGAATATGTCTGTTCACATTAGTATAGTAAATGTACACCTTAGCAATCCATATTGCTCTACTTGATATGTGAAAGTAAAAATAAAGGTGTGAAGTGCCTAGCAGACTTGTATGGATTTTGGTAAAACAACACACACAATCTATTGGTCTTGTGCTGAGTCCTTGATATATTGAATTCAAATATAAACTACTTTCTAAAAGCTAAACACATAATACAGGTGTACATTTAAACATACCTCACAATTTTCAGTGATTTGTGTTACAAAAAGATAGTAACCGTTCCATAATTTTTTTTTTAAATAAGAGTGTGAGTCTGTTATTAGTGCATGTTATTTATAAATAGGAATGAGTTTTAAAAGGAGCTGGAGAGATGCTTAGTGTTTAAGTGGCTTACTGCTTTTGCAGAGGATCTGGGTTTGGTTCCAGTATCCATATGATGGCTCACAACCACCTGTAACTCCATTTCCAGGTGATCTGATGCTTTTTTCTGCCCTCTGCAGACTCCTGCACATAGATGGTACACATAAACTCATACAAGTATAAACCCATACACATTAAAAAAGGGGGTGAATTTCATTATATTTTCTTTCTTTCTTTTTTGTTTTTGGTTTTGAGACAGGCTTTCTCTGTGTAGCCCTGGCTGCCCTAGAACTTGCTCTGTATACCAGGCTGACCTCAAACTCACAGAGATCCACTTGTCCCTGCCTTCCAAGCTCTGGGATTAAAGGCCTGTTCCACCACCACCTGATTAATTATGTTTTCATGTATATAAAGTACTTTGCTTGTTATTCATTATCCTTATGGATATCCATAGGAGAACTAAGGAGAATAGGGATATCTTATTATCTCATTATCCAGACTTAGTTCTCCTCCCATTGATTCCTTTCTTATTCTCAAATGCTGACCCCTGTGAACCTCTAATTTTGATTATAAATATGAGAAAAACATGATACAGTTGTCTTTCTTAGCCTGGCTTATTTTTCATAATGTAATCTCCAGTTCTGGTTTTAATCTGGTATTTCTATGCTTTGCCCCATTCTTTTTGTGAATGGGGATGTTTGCTATTGTATATTGGGATATATAACTTATTTTTTGATTGAACATGGTACACAGCCTGAGTCTAAGAGACTCTGTACTTATACTTATGGAAACTTTTGAAGTTAGATCCCATGTATTTTGCATTATGAGATGTCCACGAGCCTATACAGATAAGGGTTAGAAGGATATGCCTTAAAAGCATGGTGTCAAATTGACCAGGGGTAGACTTATGATTGTTAATATTACCAACTTCTGAGAATTTAGATAATCAAGGAAGCAAACTTCTGGAAATGCCTGTGAAGCCTTTTTTTGGGAGGTGAGGTATTATTTCTTGACAGGGTCTCACTATGTAACTCTGGCTGTCCTGGAACTCACTGTATAGACCAGGCTAACCTCAAAGAATTCATAGATACCTGCCTGCCTCTATCTCCTGAGTGCTGACATTAAAGGCGTGCACCATTATGCCATGTTTCTATGGAGGCATTTCTCATTCAGTTGATTGAGCCGGGAATACTCAACCTAAATGTAGGTGGGATGATGGAATGGGTCTTAGAGAGTACATAAAAAGGAGAACGTATTTATCTCTCTACTTTTTGATAGCTGGAGTATAACCAGCTTCCTCATACTCTTGCTTGCTTACTCTCCTCCATGATGAACTGTGCCCTTGAACTGTGAGAAAGAATAAACTCTTCATAAGTTATTTTTGTCAGGTGTATTGCCCCAGTAACATACAAAGCAACTATTACAATATGTTAGTTTTTCTTCTATTATTAATTATTAATTGTTGTAGCAGAGGGATTGTATATTTATTTATCTTTGTTTGTTTGTTTATTTGAGACAGTGTTTCTCTGTGTAGTTTGCGCCTTTCCTGGAACTCACTCTGCAGCTCAGGCTGGCCTCGAACTCACAGAGATCTGCCTGACACTACTTCCCAAGTGCTGAGATTAAAGGTGTACACCACCACCGCCCGGCAGATTGTAGATTTATTAAAGGAAAGTGAGATAAACTCCTGAGAGTGTGAGGGCTTCCAAGGGAGGAATTACTCTACTTTTAGTTTTTTGAGCAACATCCTTAAGGTTCCATAGTGGCTTTACTAATGTCCACTTATTTTTTTGTTTCCCCTGACATTTATTCATGGCTTATGGTCTTCTAAATTGAGATTAGGCCTTATCCTTTAGCTTTGATTGGCCTGCAACTGAAACTGACTATTTAGCCTAGCAGGTTTGGAAGTCATAGCAATACTGTCTCAGCCTTCTGAGGCTTAGGATTATAGCTAATGTCCCTATTTGATCCCCCCCACCCCCTTATCTCTCTTGGTCTTCTCATTTTCCATCCTTGCAGGTTTTTGTTTTTTGCCTCTATTTAAATGCAAAGAAAGCATTTCCTTCTCTATGAAGTAGTTGTTGGGATTGGTAAATAATTAATGGCCAGTTGGCTTTCTCGCTCTTGGATGAAACATGCATGCTTTCAGCACAGTAAGATTTCTGTCATGGGTACTTCTAGCTCTCTGATGTTGTGGGGCAAGAACTTCCAGAAACAAATGGGCAGTATTTATGTTGTTTTGTAGTTGCTCCCATAACCAAATATTGGGTATCAGGAGATGGCCCTTCTATCTTGCCCACACCCTTGTGTCAATATCTCTTGTTTTTGTGGGAGTTACAATTAATTTTCACTTGCCTATCTGGCTTTTGCAGGATGAGCTTCTTAGTCTTCTTTTTGAACCTTCTAAAAGGTCTGAGCAGGCATAATACCTAGTAGGAGGTGGTAGCTACTATGTGAGAAAGAGGTTTCTTTTGTTCTTTTGAGGATAGTTGCTCTGACTTGGATGAGATAGAATTTCATTGTACTTTTGATTTTCATTTTCCTGGTGACTGAGGATGTTAAACATTTTTTCATGTATTTATTGGTCAGTGTATTAATTTGAAAAGTATTTTTTCAATTCATTCGTACAATTAATGTGGATTATTCGTTCTAATGGTGTTTTTTTGTGTGTTCTTTATCTAACTAAATTAGTAAGAAGTCATTCCTATTAATTAGAACAGAACCTTGTGATCCTCTTGAGTTCTTCTCTTTGTTTCATATCTACAGCCCATCTATTAAGTAGTTCATGTTGCTTCTGACCACTTTTGGCCACCTCATACTGCTACCTGGTTCAAGCCATTATCATATCTTATTTGGACTATTGTAGTAGACTCCTGATTGGTCTCAGGTTCCTCTTATAATCTGATACCCAGTACAACTGTCTAGTGCCTATGTAGTAGCCAGTGTAATTATGCTAAAATAGAATTAAAATCCCACCATTCAAAACTCCAGTAAAGTATGAAGTCTGTAAACTCCTCTATGATATTCCCCCATTGCAATCTTATGTTTATTTTACTGCTTTCTTTACTAGCTTACATTCACATTTAGCACTCTGATTTTTTTGAGCCGCTATTCTCAGGGGTCTTCGCATTTGCTGTACTTTGTGTGCATGTTCTCTCTTTCCTCCTACACTGTAGACATTTCACACTTAAATTGGGTAAATAAACAAAAGACAATATGAGACTAATTTTATAGGGGTACACCTGTAGAAAAGCCTCCTCTTTGACTGGAAACTTTTGGGACTGATGCCTTTTCCAAATGTTTGATGGTTATTGACTTTAATATTTTAAATATTCATTAGTAATATTCATAAAATGAATATACTTATTTTAAGTATATAGGTCAATGAATTTTGACAAATACATGCTCTATGTAACTGTTACTTTGATAAAGTATAGAATATTTTCTTTTTCTAAAGTTAAATTTATTGATTTTATAAATTGGCATAAGAATATTCAGCCTTATTAAGGCATTTTTCAAACAAAATTTGTTATTATTTGGTTCTCCTCTCCCACCCTCTTGTTTACCTTTGTGCATTTCCATCCTAGTTGCTTCATTTCTGCTTATAGCTTACATTTGTTATATTACCTTCCTCTCCATTCCTCAATACTTCTTCCTTCTCATTGTTTTTTGTTCATTTCCATAATCTATACCCATATTCACACCCATGTGTATGTGTGTGTGTGTTCATGTGCGCATGGCAGAATGTAGGATTCACACATGAGAGAGAACATGTAATATTTGTCTGAGTTGGGATCATCTACCTTAATATAATACTTTCCAGACCCACTCATTTTCCTGCATATTTAATTTTTCTTCACAACTGAATATAATTACATTACCCATTCGTCTACTGATGGACATCATGGCTTGTTCCATTTCTTTGCTATTGTGAATAGTGCAACAGTAAACATGGATATGTCTCTGGTAGAATATAGACTCCTTTGGGTATATGTTTAGGATTGCCATAATGATGTCAGGTTTACCCTTCCACCAGCAGTGGATGAGGTTTTTTTTTCTTTCTTTCTTTCACAAATATCCTTATGAGCATTTATTTGTCATCTGTTCCTTACTGACACCTATTATGACTGAAATAAGATGGAATTTCAAAGTAAATTTAATTTATATTTTCCTGATAGGTAATGATTTTGAATACTTTAAAAATATTAATACAACACTCTCTGCTCCCCTGCCCTGGGAAGAGTGCTAACAATCGGTTATCCAATTTTAAATGGTCAACTCTGTAAACATATACGTACAAGTAACATAGGTACTGACAAGGTTATATTTATATATCTAGTAGTACACATACACACACACACATACACACACACACACACACCCTTCAGATTTTCAGATAAGTTCTTTGATTCATTTTGAATTGTTTATTTTTTGTAGGATGAGAGAGAGATCTAATCTCATTTTTCTTCAGGTGAATATCTAGTTTTGCTAGGACCATTTGTTGAATAGGCTTTTCCTCCAGTGTTTGTTTATTTTTGTGTATGTATGTATACACACACACACACACATATATGTGGTATATATGCATGTATTCATGGTTGCACATATATGTGTTCACGCATGTGTTCATGTGGAAGCCAGAGGTTGATGCTGAATATCTTATTTGATTTCTCTCTTCATTTTGAAATAAGGTCTCTTGCTGAATCTGGAGATCCCTGATTAGGCCTGTCTAGCTAGCCAGCTTCCTTCTCCAAAGATCCTCTCTCTCTTACTCCTTAGTATTGGGATTACAGGTGGGCCACTCAGGCCATTTGGCATTCATGTGGGTGCTGGAGGCCCAAACTCTTTTCTTCATGCTTGTGTTGAAGGTACTTTCCCTAACTGAGCCACTTCTCCAGCTCCCCTGAGTATATGCTTTTGACACCTTTGTCAAAAATTAGGTGTCTCTAACTATGCATGTTTATCTCTGGGTCCTTTATTTTATTCTCTTGGGCTGCATGTCTGTTTTGTGCCAGTATCGTGCTAGTCCCTATGGCTCTGTCACATTATTTGATTTCAGATATTGTGATACTTCTAACAGTATTCTTTTTGATTAGAATTGTTTTTGATGATTCGTGGTCTTTATTTCCATAGGAATTTTTTTTTTAGTTCTGTGAAGAATGGCATTGGAATTTTGATGCATAATGAATTAAATCTATAGATTAACTTTAGTAACATAACCATTTTCACAATATTAATTATCCAGTCCAGAAGCATGGAGGGTCTTTTCATCATCTAGTATCATCTTTAGTTTTCTTTTCAATGTCTTAAAATTTTTCATTAGAGAGGTCGGCCATTTCCTTGGTTAAGTTTATTTCTTTGGGGGTACTTTCACTATTAACATTATCATTATCATTACTTGGAACTATTGTGACTATGATGTTTTTCAAATTTAATTTTCAGCAAATTTGTTATTGGTATATTGAAAACTAATGAATTTTGTATGTTGATTTTGTATCCTGCAACTTTACTGAAGGGGCTCATTGTAGCTAAGAGGTTTCTGAGTTTGTAGGGTTCTTCAAGCATAGAATCATGTAATCTGTAAGTATTGAAAATCTGACTTTTTCCTTTCCTATTTATACTAGTTATAGCTTTTTCTTATTGCTCTAGTTAAGATGTCAGCATTATATAGAATAGTAGTAGATAGAGTGGCACCCTTGTCCCATTCCAGATATTAAAGGAGATATTCTCCATTTCCCAGCATTTAGTGTAATGTTGCTTATAAGTTTGTCATACACAGCCTTTATTGTTTTGAAGTATTTTCCCCTTGTTCCTAATTTTTCTAGGACTTTTATTAGGAAGGCCTGCCAGATTTTATTAAATGCCTTTTATGTATCCATCAAGATGCTGATGTGAATTTTGTCCCTAGGTTTATTATATGGTGTGTTGCATTTATTGATTGGTGTATGTTAAAAATAACCTGTGCCCATAAGATGAAACCTGCTTGATCATGATAAATGATCTTCTTACTGTGTCTTTGAATTTGGTTTGTAAGTATTTTGTTGAGAGGTTTACGTCTATATACATCATAGTTTCTCTCTCTTTTCTTTTCCTGTCCCGTCCCGTCCTGCCCCTTCCTTTCTTTCCCCTCCCCTCCCCTCCCCTCCCCTCCCCCCCCCTCCCCTCCCCTCCTGTCCTTTCCTTTCCTGTCCTGTCCTGTCTTTCTCTCCCTTCCTTCCTTCCTTCCTTCCTTCCTTCCTTCCTTCCTTCCTTCCTTCCTTCCTTCCTTCCTTTCTTTCTCTCTCTCTCTCTCTCTCTCTCTCTCTCTCTCTCTCTCTTTCTCTTTCTTTTTCTCCTTCCTTCCTTCCTTCCTTCATTCCTTCCTTCCTTTCTTTCTTTCTTTCTTTCTTTCTTTCTTTCTTTCTTTCTTTCTTTCTTTCTTTCTTTCTTTCTTTCTTTCTTTCTTTCTTTCTTTCTTTCTCTCTCCCTTTCTCTCTTTCTCTCTCTATCTCTTTCTTTTTTTCTTTCTTTTTTGTTGTATCTTGAATCAGTTTTGGTATCAGTGTGATACTGGCTTCCTAAGTAAATTTGATAGTCTTCCTTCCCTATTTATTTTAGAGATCATTTGAGAATTGTTGGTATTAGAACTTTCCTAAAAGTGTGATAGAGTTAAGCAGTGAATCCACCCAGGCCTGGGCTTTTCTATGTGGGGAGATGATTTTTTTCTTTTAAATGAGAGAGAGAGACAGAGAGGAGAGAGAGAGAGAGAGAGAGAGAGAGAGAGAGAGAGAGAGAGAGAGAGAGAAGAAGAAGAAGAAGAAGAAGAAGAAGAAGAGGAGGAGGAGGAGGAGGAGGAGGAGGAGGAGGAGGAGGAGGAGGAGGAGGAAGAGGAAGAGGAAGAGGAGGAGGAGGAGGGGAGGGGAGGAAAGAGAGAGAGAGAGAGAGAGAGAGAGAGAGAGAGAGAGAGAGAGAGAGAGAGAGAGGGAGAGGGAGAGGGAGAGACTGACTGTGTGTCAGAGGATGACTTGTGGGAATCAGTTTTTTTCCTTCTGTTTGGTTCTAGGAGATTGATTTCAGGTCACCATACTTGGCAGCAAAGTGTCTTAATCCATTAAGTTATCTCTTTAGTCTCTGGAGAGTTACTTAATTCATACTTCAATCTCATTTCTTGATATTGGTCTGTTTAAGTTATAGTCCTGATTTCAATTTTTGTATTATATTAGTTACTTGTCTTATTAATGCAATGAAATACTTAGCAAGACAACTTAAAGAAGTAAGATTTTAATTTAGCTCCTGGTTTCGAAGTTATAGTTCATTATAGAGTGCAAGATAATGGCCATGGAGACATGAAGCAGTTTTCTTCCTTTTTTCTTCTTTTTTTTAAATTTTTTTCTTTTATTGAAAATAAATTCTTTTCTCATACAATATATATTAATTATAGTTTCCCCTCCCTCTACTTGTCCCAGTCCCTCCCCACCTCCACTCCCTCTGGATCCACTCCCTTTCTGTCTCTCATTAGAAAAAAACAGGCTTCAAGAGATAACATATATAATAAGATGAAGCAAAAACTATCATATTGAAGTTGGACACAGCAGCCCAACAAGAGGTGAAGTAGTTTTCTTCCACGGTTGACCCATGGTATCTCTGACATCCTAAAGTCTTCCTTGTAATTTAGGTTTTTCATTGACAGCTCTATGCTGTGTCCTCTCAATGCCTCCCTGCAGGAACAATGACCCAGCTATATATTGCCTCAGTCACTCTGTGGAAGTGTGGCTTAAGGTCCAGTCTTGAATCCTCCATGCCTGCCAAACTAGTACCATGTTTTGTTTATTTCCTCTCTTGCCAAATTCTACTGCCAACTTAGGATGGAGCCATGCCCTCTTGGACTGTAGTTGCATCAGCCTTTGAGTTTTGACCCTGGGGAAACATTTTCAAGGTGAATACTTTTGAGCAGGGAACTTCTGCTGTGGGGCATTCTCAGTTTAGACTCTTTCCTTTTTGATTAATTTATGTTTTCACAAGATGGAACCTTCCATGGGTGGAATCTTGTCCTCAGAATACTTTTTCTGTTGTCTCTGTGCAATATACCAAGCTTCTGTTTGATGGTACTGATCTAACAATTGTAGCAGTTTATGAATTGATCTTGCCACAGTGTTTTTCAGTAAGCAATAGTTGTGCCATACCCTATATCTGATCTTATCTTGAAATTTCCTTCTACAACCCCTGGACCTAGTCTATTTACATTAAATGTCCCTCATGTTCTCAGGACATAGGCAGAAAATGCCTTTGCCACAATATTACAAGAATGGCTTCTAGTCCAGTTCTGAGTTTTTGTTCTCTCAAACCCTGTGAACTGGTCCTCCTCCACTACCCATACTTCTCTCAGTATCCTTGTTGTCAAAACTACCACCAGACTTGCCCATTTAATCTCTGCTTGTAGTATTTGTGGTCTTTTCCATCCCCCAAATCCAAATGCTTCTGTATTCATCCTGGAGTAAGCTGCAAAGGCCTAGACCCATCTGGTCAAGTTTATCCTAGCAGCAGCCCCACATCTTAGTACTAGTTTTCTATATTAGCTACTTTATGTATTGTTGGGATGGAAGTCATGACAGACAGAATTTAAGGATGGAAGAATTTATTTTGGCCTACAGTTCCTGTCCATATAGTCCCTAATGGCTTGGAGTATAGTGGGAGAAGCAGGATGCAGCTGGTTACAGTGGACCCATAATCAGGAAGTAGATAGACATGAATGCTGATACTTTACTCAGTTCCTCCTTTTTATTCAATCGATCAGTTAGGATATGTTTTCTTGCATAAACTCATGTAATCCCTCATAGATATGCTGAGAAATTTGTCTCTAATGTGATTCTAGATCCTGTTGACAGCCAATATAAGCCATCAGAGTAGATTGTATAAGAAATTAAGTTTTTCTTCTATGCTTTCCAGTTTTATGGAATATAATTTTTCAAAGTATTATCTGATGAGCTTTTAGATTTTATTGCAGTCTGTTGTAACATCCTTATCTTTAATTTTATTAATTTAAGTTTTCTCTTTCTTTGAGTTTATCAATCTTGTTAATTTTTTTTCAAGGAACCAAGTCTGGTTTGCACAGATACTATGCATTGTTCTTTTTATTTTGTTTTTATTAATGTGTGTATATGTATCTGTGTGACTATATGCCACATGTATGTAGTTGTTTGAAGAGGGCATTGGTTCTCCCTGGATCTGTAGTTAAAGGTGGTTGTGAGCTGTGAGATATGAGTGCTGGGATTTGAACTCTGGTTTTCTGGAAAAGCATCAATCATTTCTTTAAAGTTTTTTATTTAAAATTTTTTCCATACAATATATGGATTTTGATCATATTATTCCCCTTCCCACCAACTCCTTCTAGATACTCTCCCTTCCCTCCCCACCCAATTTCATGTTCTTTCTCTTTCAAAACACAACAATAAAAACCTTCACAAAACCAAAACAAATAAAAGCACACAAAAATATAAAGTCTGTTTTGTATTTGTTAACTTAACCTGAGCATGAGGACTGCTCTGAAATATGTTTGATACACTCAGTATCACTCCCTTGGAAAAGTGATTTTTTTCCTCACTCAGCAAATATCCTATTGGCTTGTGTCTACTTTCCTTTTACTGACAGGAAACACTCCTAATGCTGAGCCATCTCTCTAGTCATATCTATTTATTTAGTTATTTATTTATTTTTATGATAGCGCACAGAGTTTTAGTTACCATTATGACATTTTCAAGTAAAATATTTTTAGTTGATTCTCTTCTTCCCTTATCTCCTCTACCCATGCCTATCCTTCTTCCATCCCCTCCTTTAGTCTCCTTTTGCCTTTATGTTCTGTGTCCTTTTTCTTCTCCTTTACTCAGCATCTCATTTTACCTTCTTATGGGCTCTATGATAGTTTTGTAAATTTGATACAAACTAGAATAATCTGGAAACAGAATTTCAATGAAGAATTGTCCATATTAGTCTATATCAGTGAGGAATTGTGTGAATATCTTTGGGGGATTATCTTGATTGTGTTAACTGAAGACCTAGCCTAGAAACATTCTTTGGGTTTAGGTCCCAGACTGTAGAGAAAGTGAGTTGAGCAATACATTAATTCATGGTTCTCTGCTTTTGACTATAAGTGTAATGTGACTGCTTCGAGTTCTTGCCTCTTTGACTTTCCATTGTCATGGTCTTGAATCTTGAATTGTCAGAAATAAATTTCTTCTATTTCAGCCACTCACTGTATGATATTTTGCTATGGTAGTATGAACTATGGTTTATAATAATGTATATGTATGTTTATTTATAATGTCAGATTTGATGTCATGATCATATCATTAGATGCAGGAAAATATTATCTGAAAAAGATACTTTAAAAGAAGTGATTAAAGCTGGGTATGGTGATGCATACCTTAAATCCCAGCACTTACTCTGTGAGTGAGGCTAACCTGGTCTATATCACAAGTTGCAGGACAATCAAGGCTACATAATGAGATGTGGGCTTAAAAAAGTGTTTAAAAACAATTAGTTTAGGAAGAAAAGTATACTTCACAACATCATCAAGGACATTTATATAGAAATCATAGCCAGCATCTTACTTAATGATGTTAACGGTATAGTTAAGTATAAAGTAAATAAAAGCTTCCATTCTAGAAAGAGGTAAAATTACGTCTTTTCACAGATGACTTGCATTTTCTATTAGAAAATCCTAAAATCTGGGAAAATTTACACGTCTGATTAGAACTTTGTAAGGTACAAGAGCAATATGTTGAAATGAATTGTATTAAAATTATTTCATTTACAGAATAATAAAGAGTCATCTTAAGCACCTAGAAAAAAATCTAGGAAAATTATTGAGAGTGATTAAAGAAGTAAATGAATCAAAGTAATTAATATTGTTAAGATGGTAGTCCTTCCAGAAATCATTTACAGTTTCAAGGCAGTGTCAGTCAAAATCTCTCTCAGTTGCCTTTTTTTTTTCTTTATTAGAAAATGAGAAACTGATGTCAGCATGGTTGTGCCTGTAATTACACTAGTTGGTCATTAAGGTAAGAGAATTCTGAGTTTGAGGCCTTCCCAGGATCAATAGCAAGATATCATCTCAGCACTATTACCACCACTACCAACTACCATCAGAGTACACTAAAACAAAACAACACAAAGAAAAAAACCAAGAAGCTGATCTTATAGGTGTGTGTGGTGATATTATGTTCCCCAAAATATTGTGCACCCTAATAAACTTATCTGGGGTCAGAGAACAGAACAGCCACTAGATATAGAGGCCAGAAAATGGTGGCACACACGCCTTTAATCCTAGCATTCCAGAGGCAGAGATCTGCCTGGATCTCTGTGATTTCAAGGCCACACTGGAAACAGCCAAGAGTGGTAACAAGAGCCTTTAATCCCAGTAAGTGATGACAGGGAGTAGAAGGGTATATAAGGCATGAGGACCAGGAACTAGGCTGGTTAAGCTTTTAGGCTTTTAACAGCAGTCATCTGAGATCCATTCAGTTGAGGACACAGAGCCTTCCAGTCTGAG
This sequence comes from Peromyscus maniculatus bairdii, assembly GCF_049852395.1. Lineage (NCBI taxonomy): Eukaryota > Metazoa > Chordata > Mammalia > Rodentia > Cricetidae > Peromyscus > Peromyscus maniculatus. The sequence continues at coordinate 23,585,284 of NC_134855.1, read as the reverse complement.
AAAATAGGATCATCTGAGGAACTGTCAAGGTGAGGAAGCTGTGGCTTGTTCTGCTTCTCTGATCATCCAGCGTTCACCCAATACCTGGCTCTGGGTTTGATTTTATTAATAAGAACTTTTAAGATTCGTGCTACAGGTGTGTATGGAAATTTAGTGTACCTAGAGTAGTTAAAACAGTGTCCAAAAAGAATAAGCATGAAGGAGTCAAATTTCCTGACTTTAAAGCTTAAGATAAAGCTGAAGTGGTCAAATTGGCATGATAGTAATGACAGACGTGGAAGTTGCTTGACTAGAATGTTAAGACTAGAAATGATCATTGACTTCTATGAAGTCCAATGATTAAGTTCCCTTTTTTCCATTCTCTTCTCGTTCCTCCCTTCCCTCCCTTCCCTTCTTTTAAACTGTTGTTTTTCTTTGAGATTTTCATGCAGTGTTTTCTAATTATATTGATCCCCCTACCCCAGATACTCCTTCACTCCCATCCCCCAGTTTCAGGAGCATGCTCAAGGGAGTTTCTGTCTCTGTCTCGAGAACTCATCAAGTCCATTTGTGTTGGCTGACTACTCCTGGGTGTGAGGCTTGCACTGGAGTGTGGTCTGTATACCAGGTAATAGAAAACTGCAGAAAATTGACTTCCCCTCTTTCAGCAGCAACCAAATGGGAATAGCTCCACAATTAGAGGTGGGATATCATATTTACCTCATCTTTTTCCAGCTGGAATTTTGTCTGGCTTGAACTTGAATATTGTGTGTAGGTCTTGTGCATGCTGTCATAGTAGCAGTGACTTCATATGTGCATCTGCTCTTATTGTACCTGATTAACTTATTAATATGAACTCTCTCAATTTTTATAAATGTAGGCACTTAGTATTGTGAAGTTTGCTCTTAGAACTGTCTTCAATGTGTCCTATAGATTTTGATATGTGTGTTTTCATTTTCATTCATTTCTACGAAGTTTTTAATTCCCTTTTGGATCTTTTCCTTGATCCAGTTTTCACTCAGTAGTGAAAATTGTTAAGTTTAGTTTCTATGAGTTTCTGTACTTTATGCCATTCCTATGGTTGTTGATATCTAACTCTATTCAATTGTGGTCAGATAGAATGAAGGATATCATTTCCATTTTTCTGTCTTTTTGGAGACTTGCTTTGTGTTCAGATATATGGGCAATTTGAAGAAAGTTCTATGGGCTACTGGGAAGAAAGTATGTTCTCTATTGTTTGGGTGGAATGTTCCATAAATGTCTGTTAGGTCCATTATATTTATAATGTTATTTAACTTCAGAGTTTCTGTTTAATTTTTGTCTGAATGGCCTGTCCCTTGGTGGGTTTGGGGTTTAAAAATTACTCTCATTTTGTTAGGGTCAGTGTATGATTTTTAGATTGAATAGTGTTTTCTTTCCTTCTCTTTTCTTTTCCAATGAAGTTAGTTGTCACTGTGTTTGGTGCATAGATGTTTAGAATTGTAGTATCCTCTCATTGTATTTTTCCTTTAATGAGCATGAAGTGTCCTTGCCTGTCTCTTCTGACTAGTTTTGATTTGATGACTCTTGTCAGATAACAGAATAGCTTCACCTCTTTGATTCTTAGTTTCATTTAGTCTGTGTCTTTTCATTGGAGTATTGAGACCTTTAATGTTAAGAGATTATTGAACAGTGTTTAGTAATTCCTGTTATTTTGTTGAACTCTTCTGAGATTATATATTCCTTGTGTCCTCTTTGGTGTGTTTTGTCTTCCCTTCAGACAAATATTTCTTCTAGTAGCTTCTGTAGAGGGCATGACTTCCTAAAGTATATTTCTATCTTGAAACAGTTTTTTTTTTTCTTCTTCAATTATGATTGGGAGTTTTGCTGAGTATGACAGTCTGGGCTGGTCTCTCTGATCTTTAAGGACTTCCAGGCTCTTATGGCTTTTAAAGTCTTTATTGAAAGGCTAGGTGTTATTCTGATGGGTCTTCCTTTTATGTGACTTGGTCTTTTACCTTGAGTTTTAATATCCTTTCTTTGTTCTATATATTAAGTGTTTTGTATATTACTTGTTGTGGGGTGTGTGTTCTTTTCTGGTCTTGTCTACTTGGTTTTCTGTATGCCTTTTGTGCTTTGATAGGCATCTCTTTAGCTTTGGAAATTTTTCTTCTGTGATTTTGTTGAAAATATTTTCTGTGCATTGACCTGGGTTTTTTCTCTTTCCTCTATACCAGTGGTTCTTACCCTTCTTAATGTTGTGAACTTTTAATACAGTTCCTCATGCTGTGGTGACCCCAACCATAAAATTATTTTCATTGCTACTTATTACTACCCTAATAAGTTTATTAGGGTACACAATATTTTGGGGAACACAATACCACCACATTTCCTCTCTTTTTGTCTAAAATTTAAAAAAGCTTACAACTAATACAAGAAAAATTATATCTAATAAGTATATACAATATACACAGTCAAGATTACATTAACGATGTCTAGTCCATTAACATTTGACAGATTCAGGCAAAAAACTCCATTAATATATAACAATGTCCAGTCCAGTAACATTTGACAAATTCAGACAAAAAATTTTCATTACTTATCTTATTTAAAACAATTAGTTCCTTTTTAGAAGTATTTTTTCTTTTCATAATAGATTCAGTAATCTACCTTTTGTCATTTTTATGTCTTCCCCTCTTCTTTTTAGTGTAGATTCAGTGATCTACCCATTTATTATTATTAACTGTAATTTTGCTACTGTTATGAATTGTAATGTAAATATTTGTGTTTTCTGATAGTCTTAGGTGACCCCTGTGAAAGGGTCATTTGACCCCAAAGGGGTTGTAACCTACAAGTTAAAAATTGCTGCTCTATACTTGTTATTTGTAGGTTTGGTCTTTTCATAATGTCTCCTATTTGTTGGATGTTTGTTCCTGAGGGAGTTCTTTGAATGATAATGTTTTCTTTGAGTGAGTGAAGAGTTTCTTCTACCTTGTCTTTAAGACTTGATATTTGTCCACTTCATTCAGTCTGTTGGTGAGGCTTTTCCCTGAGCTTTTTGTTTGACTACCTGAGCTTTCATTTGAAGTTTTATTTCTGTTTGTCTTTTCTTCTGAGAGTCTATCTTCTTATTAAATTCTGTTTTAGTATCTTGGATTCTTTTTATTATTTTATTCATCTGTGATTTTTTGTGGTTTTCATTCAGACATTTATTCATATCCTTTTTGCACCCATTCAATGTATTTATAATCCTCTTTTGAGGTCTTTGTCTTGTATATCAGCTAAGTTACCTTTTTCAGAATAGTAGGTTAGGGGTGTTGGTTTCAGGATGAAACATAACATGTTTTAGTGTTAGAATCTAGACATCTGGAGTTAGATTATTTGTGGTCTTTCTTAGTGTGGACATCTGGTTTCATCTTTTTTGGATGGGTCTTTGTTTGCCGTTTTCCCAACTTCTTAGTTGTGGAACTAGCTGAATGATGGTTGTTTTTCAGTCTTAGAACATTCTAAGGCTCCAAGTTTATACTATTTGCTATCCCCTGTTGGTTCAGTGGGTGAGGTGGCTGATAGAGGATCACATGAGGTGGGGATGGGTGGGAGGGTGTGGGGAAGGGACTAGCTCTGGAGATCTATGATTCCAATTGTGGCCTCCATCTGGCCCCAGTCTAGCTGATAGCTGATAGTCTAACAGTAGGGTTAAGTGGCTCTGGAAGCTTCTGCCTTAAGTTCCTGTTTGGATTCTGGGATTGGACTCCAAGCAGTCCCATATCAGCCAGGTGGGTTGGGTGGCTGACAGATGAGTGGAGAAGATGAGGCACTGACTCTAGAGGTTCCCAGCCTGAGTTCCTGCCTCCATGTGGTTTTCATGTCCAGCTGAGGGTAGATAACATGGCTCTGAGATCTCCCAACTGAAGTTCTATTTTGGACCCCCTCACCATTTTTCTTTTTGACAAGGTCTCACCGGGTAGCCCTGACTGGTCAGAAACTTACTCTGCAGTCCATGCTAGTCTCAAACTCACATTCTCTTACTTTAAGACTTCTAAGTGTGAGATTATAGAAGTTTCTTCGGTGAGTCTATGGTCCCCATACTAGGAAAGTTATGGCAGGAGAAGTGTGAGTTGGAGGCTATTCTGTGCTATATATAGTAAGACACTGTCTAAAATGAAATAATAACAAATATAAAATATAAAACACCAACCCTCTGCACATTGAAATTAGTGTCAAATGGGTTATAAACTTAAGTTCATGAACTAAAACTGAAACGTCTGAAAGGAAGTTAGGTGCAAATCTGTGTTTCTTTGGGTTAAGTCTTATTACAGGATATCTATCTCACAAATTACAATGCAAGAAAAATAAGGGAGACTTAGTTAGAATTAAAAACTTGAGACCTCAGAAGAGTGTCCTAAGGGAGAAAAGCCCATTTACTAAAAGCAAGAAAACACTTGGAAGTCATGTATATGAAGGAACTTGAGCATAATACATATACAGAAATTATAATTCTAAAAATTAAAGGACAGTACAACACGAAAATGATAAATGTGTGAATAGACATTTTTTAGTATCCAGTAAGTACTAGTAGATGCTCAGTGTTATCATTTACTATTACGAAATATAGGTAAAGCCAGAATTATCAGTTGATTTAAATTGTTTTTCTGCCAGATAATGTAGTCTAACACTCTTTTATTATTTACCTGAATTGTTTAGTCATTTTCTATTTAACATTATGATTTATATGGTTGAGTTTAAGTGTGCCATCATGCTAGTTTTTTAATCTGATCATTATTTACTTTGCCTTCATTGTTCTTGCTTGTAGATTTTTTCTTTTATGTTTTGTTTTACCTCCTTTTGTACTAGTAGCCATATATCTCTATATCTTAATTTATTGATTCTTATGGTTACTCATTGCAGCTTATATTCAAGTGCTATACCATTTAATGTAGTATTTAAGAATTTTGCACAACATGTGACATTCCCTTCCTGTTTATATGTTATTGTAAATTGCATAAAGCGTCATAGCATTTCCTTTTCCTTTTAAAGGGCCAGTTTTATTTTATGGAATTTAAAGCGTGTCAGGAACTTGAGGCTACCTTTCACATTTGGAGAGGACAGGAAGCAAAGAAAGGAGAATGCTGGTGTTTAGTTAGCTTTCTCCTTTCCCCTTTTTATTTAGTGCAGGATCCCAGCCTGAAGGATGGTGTGTGGGTGATGTCATACACACACACACACACACACACACACACACACACACACACACACACACGGCATTAATTAAACACAACGTCATAGTCTGTCAGCTAATCCTCTCTGGAAAAGGTGCTCACAGCACATGTGAAATGTAAAGTTTTGATTAATTAATGCTGTATGTGTGCCTGTGTTCGCGTGTCTGTGCATGAACACACCCAGATACTTTCCCCCCAACTTCTAGCTCAGACTGCCTTGGAACTCACTACTTATTCTAGGTGATCCTCGGTTTTGTAGTAGTCCTCTTGCATTTGCTTCCTAAATACTGAGATTAAAGGCTGTTTTCATTTCTTAATCCAGCCAGATTGAGAATGAAGATTATTTATCAGAAGATCTTTGTCAAATCTTGTTTACCAACTTTTAAATGATGGACTCATCATTGATTTTATCATGGTAGCTGACTAGCCTAGAACCTAGCACTACAAAAATATTTTGAATATTGGTGTATTAGTTACTTTTCTATTGTTGTGATAAGATACCATGACCAAGGCAATTTATAGAAGAAAGTTTATTTTGGGACTATGATTTCTGAGGGTTAGAGTTTGTAATGATGGTGCAGAGGTAACAAACAGCAGGAGCCAGCAGCTGAGAGCTCACACCATCAACTTTAAACAGGAGGCAGAGAGCCCACTGGGGATGAAAGGAGGCTTTTGAAACCTCAGAGGCTGCTCCCAGTGACATGACTCCAACAAGGGCATATGTGCTAAGATTCCCAAGCAATTCTACCAACATAAGAGTCTATGTGGGCCATTCTCTTTCAAATCACCACAGTTGGCTAAAACAGTATTTTTAAATAGAAAGCTATAGGTAAATCTGCCTCTGCCATTGGCACTTTCCCAACACCATTAAGATATTGTGATATTGAATTCTACTGGCATATGGATGGAACATGAGTTTGTGAAAGTGTGCTGTCTACTGTAGGCATTTTGCTTTTGTTAACAGCACTTTATGAATGACTCTAATTCTAGGGAAGAGGAGAGTTGGAGAAAATAAAATGTTCATGCATTTGATCTTCATGCAGTAAGGAGATATGGGCCATCTGAGATAGTGTCCCACACACTCTCTGTTAATTCATACTTTTCTTTTTTAACTTCTATGAACTTCTTCTGGTTTAACTTGTTGAGGAGAACAGGCATGTTTTTAAATTGAGGATAGGCACTATTTGAGGTGGCATGTAGGGGACTTAAGCCCTCAATGTCACATATGTGAATAGTAAACACTATCTGTATACCATGTAGAGATGGACTCCATTGTAAAGTAGTAGCTTATGACTGTGTGGTTGCCTTTTTAAGTTCTCATAAGCCTTTAGGTGTATAGGCAAGGCAAATGTGCTTTATTTAGCAAAGTTCTGACTGGCTGGGCAGCCTATTTTAAAACAGTCCTTCAGATAATGGCAGTTGTCATTGTTTAATTTTATACTGTCTTCCACTTATTTATATCTACTATTGTTTGCTGATGTTATTCTTTCAGAAAAACATTTTATGAGACTTCATTACGTGCTTGTGATGTCACTGAAAAGATAAAAAAGACTTGCTTCCTGAAGAAATGGTATGACCTGTAGAGGTCTTGGTTAGTGCTTTGAAGTCATGGTTTAAGGGCCTTGACATATAGTACTTATATTTTCTCCAAAAATGATATGAGCATGGGTAGCACATGTGGTTTTAAAAACAGCTTTCTAGGCCTTCAGTTTATGAATAAGGTTTACTTTCTTATTCAGGTTGTGATAGCTGTTCTCTTAGCAATTACTATTTACGAGATCATTAACATGAGAATTCATTGTTAATTTTCTTAAAGAGATATTGTATTAGTTTGCTTTTTTGTTGCTATGATAAACATTATGATTAAAAGCAACTTGGAGAGGAAAGGGATTGTTTGCCTTATACATTCAGGTCATAATCCACCATAGAGGGGTGTTAGGGCAGGAACTTGAGGAACCATGGAAGAAGGCAGTTACTAGCTTGCCTTCTGACATGTTCTGACATGTTTTGCTTTTTTCAAGACGAGGCCTCACTATGTAGCTCTGGCTGTTCTGGAACTCACTATGTAGACCAGGCTGGCTTGAACTCACAGAGATCCTCCTGCCTCTGCCTCCCTAGTGCTGAGATAAAGATGTGTGCCAGCATGCCCAGCTTCAGATAGCTTTCCTATATACCACAGGGCCTCAAGCCTAGGGATGGTGTTTTCCACAGTAGGCTAGGACCTTCTACATCAACTGGCACTCCAAACATCGAGCCCACAGACTTGTCCACGGGCCAGTCTGAAGTAGGCAGTTGTTCAGTTGAGATTCCTTCTTTCCAACTGACTCTAGGTTGTGTCAAGTTGACAATAAAAGTTGATTAGGATCTACTCCTATGTGCATGCACACATACATGTATGTATATTTTTTTATCTGTACATGCTTGTTTTATTGTATAGCTGTCTTGTTTACTGTATTGGCATTTAAATCTAAGAAATGGCTTATTGGAATAATTTTATAGTCTTATTTTTAATGAAGATTTGAACATTGGCATCATAATTGCTTAACAAATCTTTTCTCTTTCAGCATACTGCCCTTTAATAAACAGATGGTCATGTTAAATGCTGTATAAATGAAAGTGTCTTCGATAAAAAAAAATGCAATATTTAGGAAAGAAAATATAATTAGTTCTCCAAATTCTTTTGGCCCTCTGGTTCAGGGAACAATGTATTAATTAGCTTCTTTACTTGCAAACTAGTGTAAGTTATTTGGCTAATACCCTTTTCTTATTTTGTACCATTTTTTTCAACCATAAGCCCCATTCCCATCTTTTACCCCTACCATACAAACCTCCCCTAATAAGACCCTCAATTACATTCATTTGCTATATATATATATATATATATATATATATATATATATAAATATTTGTTTTATTGTTTGTATCTTACCTTCGATCTTTGTTTCCCTCACCCAACTTTATGCTGTTGTTTAGTTTAGACATGTTATACTAATCAAAATAATTTGGTGCATATCTAAGTTATCCAGACAGTGGACACCTAGGCTGCTTCCAGTAACAATTAGACAATGTTGGGATGAACATCTTCACAGTAGTAGTATGTATCTAGAGGTGGAATTGCTAGGCCAGAGCATAGTGGTTTATGTTGACATTTTCCTTCCCTCGTTTATTTATATCTTCTGTCAAATTTTTGTGCCACTTAACAGTTAGTTATGGTCAGTTCAAGTATATTTTATTATAAAATACTCTTCATAAAACTTAGCATTTTACCACTTTCATGTGCAGTTTGGTAGGAGGAAATGTTTATTCTGTTGTAAAACCGTCACTGTCATTCATCTCCAGAAGGTTTTCATTTTCTTCCACTGAAACTCAGTAGCTATTAGTTAACAACCACCTATTGATAATTTCGCCAGACCTTGGCAACTAGTCTTACTTTCTGTCTCTATGAATTTTCCTAGTCCATTTAACTCATACAAATGGAATTGTACAGCATTGCCCTACTGTGTGGCCTGCTTATTTTACATATTTTAATACATTCAAGGTTTATCCTTGTAGCATGTGTCAGATTTTCCTTTCTTTAAAATGCTGAATACTATTCCATTAAGTATACATATATCACATTTTGTTCCTTCAGCCATTGAAATACACTTAGTTTCTTTCCACTTGTTCACTGTTGAAACCATGCCATTATTGGTATGAGTGTACAGATAATCTGTTCAAGTCTGTTTTTTCAGTTCTTTTGAAACTTAAAATGAGAAGTGATTGTTAGATTTATTGCTTTAGGGATTACTGTACTATTTCCCATAGTGGCTGTGTCATGTTATATTCCCTCTAGCAATGCATAAGGGATTCCATTTTTTCTTATCTACACTTATTTAGGCTATTTTTAAAAAGAGACCTTTGTAGTAATAATCATGAGAGATAACCTCTTAAGATCTTACTGTATTCCTGAGTGTTTTTGTTTAAGGTTTACATCTAAGAAGAATTCAGACCTCACAACGGATATTGGTGGTGGTGGTGGTGGTGGTGGTGGTGTGTGTGTGTGTGTGTGTGTGTGTGTGTGTGTGTATTTTGTATGTACATACACACATATATAAATATAATTATACATGTGTGAACATATCACCACTAATTGAATCCCTTAGAAAACAGGATGATGACCTGGAACTTTGAATGGGTACCAGTATTTAGCAGATACTTCTGTACACAAAGGAACCTGCTAGGCTCTATTTGTAATTATGAAGAGCTGGTTTTATGAGGTTTTTTTTTATTTTTATTTTTATTTATTTATTTTAGAGAGAGAGAGAGAGAGAGAGAGAGAGAGAGAGAGAGAGAGAGAGAGAGAGAGAGAGAGAGAGAGAAACTTATTTTGTCTAGTTGGGGATCACCTTGAATTTCTGATACTCCTGCCTCCACTTCCCAAGTGCTTGGATTACAAGTGTGGGCTACCATTCCTGGTTTTATGTGGTGCTGGACCTTGAACCCAGGTTCCTGTGGATGCTAGGATGGCTCTGAACCAGCTGAGCTACATCTCTAGCTCCTGGTTTTGTGACTTCTGAATTTCTTGACTTACATGGAGGGTGTAAGAAGAGGGAAATGTTTTGTTAGTTAAGGTAAGCATTTCTATAATGTCAGGGCTTTACCTGGTTTCCAATAAGTTAGGGTGTCTGAATCTTTTATCAAGTCTAGTGTGAGGAGTTTTACTTGGAGTACTATAATGATCGAGTGATTAGGATAACAAGATTTGGATATTTGAATCATACCCAGGAAAGCAGAAGTGTTCTGTTGCTGTGATTGATTGATAAATAAAACGCTGATTGGCCAGTAGCCAGGCAGGAAGGATAGTGTAGGAGGGACAAGGAGAGAGGAGAATGCTGGGTGGAAGAAGGCTGAGTCAGGAGATGCTGCCGGCTGCCATGATGAGAAGCAGCATGTTAAGATATCAGTAAGCCATGAGCCACATGGCAACTTATAGATTAATAGAAATGGGTTAATTTAAGATATAAGAACAGATATCAAGAAGCCTGAGCCATTAGGTCAAACAGTTTAAGTAATATAAGTCTCTATGTGTTTACCTGGGGGGTGCAAGTGGGAGAGATTTGTCCCGACTGCTGGCAGGCCAGGGCACAGAAAAACTTCAGCTACAGTGTTCTGTGGTAATAGTCTTGGGTTAAGAAGTAATTACTTTTCTCTCTGCAACCCGTGGAGCTAACTAGGCATCTTACCCACAATATATTTCTGAAGGACAAGAGTGTCCTAGCAGTAAGGGACTATGAGGTGTGCTGTTAGGGCTTAGAAGCTGAGTAGGTATTGAGGGGAGCTGTTAACTGAGGGAGAGCAATGTCATGGCAGGAGATTGAGGATAATACATTTTGCAAGAATGCATATAGGCTGTCCAAGAGCAGAAGGATTATTCGGCTATCCATGGAGCCTCACCCAGGCCATACAAGGAACAGTTAAACAAGAATGATCCTAGGAAATTTGTGCTTAGGAAAAGAGGACCTTGTTTCCTCCTTCACTGGCAATGGCTGGTTCTGGGCAGTCCCTGGCAAATTAAAGGCCCTAGATTTAGTGTTAAATGTACTTGGAATATTGGGGTTTTTGCTGCATTTTTTTTGTTATTAAGCTTTGCTCAAGTGTGTGTGTGTGTGTGTGTGTGTGTGTGTGTGTGTGTGTGTGTGTGTACACTTTTTGTATAGCAGGTGAGGTTTGGCCATTTGAAATACTTTATTTTGAAATACTGTTTAAGAATTAAAGTGTTCTCCTGTTACAACAATATTGTAATCCAATACTGTTTTTATACCTAATGTTTAACTTTGGGCACAGTAATGTATAACATATAGTTCATATTCCATCTCCCCAAGTTATCTATCTTAAGATTAATAATTTAAAACTACTGAACTGAATTTTATAAAACAGTACCATATGATTTTCATTTATCTTGTGAGGGACCAGGATTACTTGACCTTCTAACCCAGGGAAGAGGTTGTTTCATCACTTTGAATGTTTAAATAGTAAGTAAGAGGTTAAAAATAATTTTTTTGCCTAAAACCCATAATTTCCATTTGGTTAACATGCTAGGTATGTTACCAGTTTTGTAACTGGTAACAGTGATGGCATGATGATCATTGTTGAACTTGCATAAGAGTAGTTCATTGGAGTCTCCTTCCTGCTATGGTAAATATTTGAACAGCTTAGTAATAAAAAGTTGGGGGATTTTTTTTCATTTGTTTTCAAATTTATACATTGAGAATATTCTTAAAATCATAGGAAACATTGTTAATATCAGAAGAAATCAATAAGGCCAACACACAGTAATAATTGCTTCACTTTTAAAATATTTGACATGTATAGAGTTTAGTCTTTTCCATACACAGACCTCTCATGACAGCTTTAATTGGTTTTATTAAAAGTCAACCATTTTTTGGAGTTCATTATTAATTTTGAAGGCCTCCACTTATCTTCCTCAAAGTTTGTTTTCTGACTCTGATATGGAAGAGAGACACAGTCCATGGTTAGCACTAATGAGGGAACAGTGAGTAAAAGTTTAAGTCTGGCTGACAGTTCATAAGTCCAAAATAAAAATGAAGGGTAGGAAAGTTATAATTGAGCCTGAAGGATTGATTTCACATGGTGGTACAGTGCTGATCTTGTAGCCCTAATTCAGTCTTACCAGACAACAGAATCTGGGTAAGCAAGGATGAATGGTTTTTTATAAGGTCGATTATTTATTTATTTATTTATTTATTTATTTATTTATTTATTTATTTATTTATTTATTTATTTATTTATTCATTCATTCATTCATTCATTCATTGATTGATTCATTGATTCATTGATTCATCCATCCATCCATTCATTCATTCATTTATTTATTTTTTGAGACAGGGTTTCTCTGTGTAGTTTCGGTGCCTGTCCTGGATCTTGCTTTGTAGACCAGGCTGGCCTTGAACTCACAAAGATCTGCCTGGCTCTGCCTCCCGAGTGCTGGGATTTAAGGTGTGCACCACCGCCGCCCGGCTATTTATCTATTTTTTATGTGTGTTTGTATATGTGATGTGCATGTGAGTGCAGATGTCTGTGGAGGCCAGAATTGAATCCCTTTGGAGTTGAAGTTACAGGCATTGTTGAGTCACCTGATGTGGTGTCTAGGATCTGAACTTGAGTCCTCACCCACCTCCCAAATAAATCACACATGGAGGCTTATTCTTACATATGAATGCCCAGCCTTAGCTTGACTTATTTCCTTAACTTTAAATTAGCCCCTTGTACTTTTTGCCCTTGGGCATTTCCCATTCTCTTACTTATGTAAATCTTACTCTTCTCTGTGGCTTGCTGTATAGCTGGGTGGCTGCTCCCTGGAGTCCTACTCCTTCTCTGCCTGCTGGATCTCCTCACTCTTCCATCTCTTTTTCCCCTCCTCCCTGATTTCTCCTCTGTATATCCTCTCTGCCTGCCAGCCCTGCCTTTATTTTCTCTTGCCTTGCTATTGGCCAGTTCTTTATTAGACCATGAGGTGTTTTACACAGGCACAGTAACACAGCTTCACAGAGTTAAACAAATGCAACATAAACAAAAGTAACACCTTAAAATAATATTCTACGACAAAATAGAACTATACCATAACACTATTTAACTTCTTTAGAATGTATAGTTTGGATTTTGAAATATATATAGTATTGATAGCAATATGCTTAGAAATATTGGTCCTTTTTGATAATTGAAGGGATATTTTTATTGCACATAGTTGTTCCCCCAAAACATTTCTTCCTCAGTTTTTCTTCTTTTGAGACAGTCACTATGTAGCTGAATTTAACCTTAAACTTAAAATCTTCTCTCAGCCTCTGTGTACTGAGTTACAGGTGTGCACCATCATGTCTGACCAAACTTATCTTTGATAGACAGCAAGAAAACACCATTCTAAAGATCTCTGAAAACATATAGTACTTTAGTGATTCCTGAATGTTAAAAATCCTGCTGTTTTGGCCCTATATACTTTATAAAGATTTTATACATTCAGTAATCATGGAAAAGAATTGCATTAATAAATGAGATGATTATTCTTGGCCTTTGAATGAAAGACAGTTTACTTATCAATTTTAGTGTTTCTTAGCAATACAAATTATCCCTGTTTTGGGTATTTTCATATCTTTCTTTAAAGACACATTTGGAAATATTTCTTATGACTTGGTGCTTGTCCATCTGTCTGGAAAGCTCTCTTCTTTATTACCTAAACATGCTAATTAAACTTCACATTCAAATAATGTATTCTTTCAGTTTAATAACCCACATTTTGACTTGAGAATCATTTGGCTTGTCAGAATCTTAAAAGGATTCTGGAAAATAAATTTCTTCCGTGCATTGTGAAGCTAAAAGTTATTGAAAATGTGCTATATTTTCATAATAAAACAAGTACAAAAATACTGCCATGGGAGCTGGCTAAGTAGTTTCTTATTGTCCTTTGCCTCCAGGGATATCCTTTAATCACTTGTGATAAAGAAATAACTTGGCTATAATTTTGGAAAGTTGACTTGTATTCACTTGAAGTCATTATTTATGAAAATGCTAGGTTTATGGGGAATGCTTTTTTTTTTTAAAATCCATCCATTCAACAAACATTTATTGAGCATTGATGCCATACCAAGCTCTGTGATAGCCATTTTAAAGTTCCATGTTAAGTAAAATTATGGGAACTCTGCTTTCTAGGAAGGAAGTATGGTTATGAAAAGGAATCTGATTATCATCAGGTAAGAAGGGCTTCTCTGAAGAAGTGAGGCTTTAGATGCTGCCTGAAGAGTTCTGGTTGTTAGACTTTAATGACAGCTATTTCTGTCATTAAATATCATCTATTTCACTTGCAGATATAGGTTTGTTTAAGTTGCTTATCTGATTTTGATTTAAGTTGGGCAGTACCTTGAGAAAATTATCTATTTCTTTTAGATATTCCAAAGAGGTAGATAGAGTACAGGCTTTTAAAGTATGTCCCTATGAGTCTCTGGATTTCCTCTGTGTCTGTTGTTATGCCCCACTTTTTCTTCACTAATTTTGTTAATTTGGATCTTCTTTCTCTACATTTTAGGTAATTTGTTTAAGGGTTTGTCAATCTTAATTGATTTCTTAAAGAACCAACTCTTTTTTAAAATTATTTTATTTTTACTTTCTGCAGTTTGCCTTCCCTCCACTCCTCCCAGTTGCCCCTACCTCCCCTTCCTCTGAGACCCATTTCCCCATTGTTTCCCTTCAGAAAAGAGCAGGCTTCCATGAGACAACAGCCAAACATGACAAAACCAGATACAATAGACAAGGCAAAAGCCCTCATATCAAGGCTGGACAAGGCTGCCTAATAGGAGGGAAAGAGTCTCAAGAGCAGGCCAGAGTCAGGAGACATATCTACTCCCAAGCTAATGGCCCTAACATAAACACAAGAGGACCTGTTGTTGATCCATGCATGTCCTGTGCTTCCTGCTTCAGTCTCTGTGAGCCCATATGAACCCTGCTTAGTTGATTCAGTGGGCCATGTTGTGGTGTCCTTCATCCCCTCTGATTTCTACGATCATTCTTCCCCCTCTTTTGTGGGGTTACCTGAGTCTGAAGGGAAGGGACCTGAAGGAGACCTCCAATTTAGAATCTCTGCATAGCTTAATGTTTGACTGTGGGTCTCTAAGCCTACTCCTCTGCTTTCAGTGGAAGCCTTTCTGCTGACTACTACTTGACAAGGCATTGATCTAGAATTACAGCAGAATATCATTAGGAATCATTTCATTGATTTTTTTCCCCCTTTTTTTGGCCAGTTGTGTTTGAGAACCCACTCTTTGTTTCATTTACTCTTTTTTTCCTTTTTCCCCCTTCTATTTTTATTGATTTCAGTCATAAGCTTGATTATTTCTTGCCCATTACTACCTTGTTTATTATGTCTTTTTGTTATAGAGCTTTCAGATGTGCTCTTAATTTACTGATATGAGCTCTTTCTCATTTTTGATGTAGACACTTAGTGCTATGTTAGAACTGCCTTCATTGTATCCCATAAGTTTGGGTATGCTATATATTCATTTTCATTCAGTTCTAGAAAGTTTTAAATTTCTTTCTGAGTGTTTGTCTTGACCTATTTTTTATTAAGTAGTGAGTTTGGTTTCTATGAGTTTGTAAGCTTTCTGTTGTTGATGATGTCTAGCTTTGATAATCTGTGGTGGTCAATAGGCTACAGAGTGTTACTTCAATTTTTTTGTATCTTTGGGGACTTGCTTTGTTTTCAAGTATATGGTCAGTTTTGAAGAAAGTAGCATGAAGTGCAGAGAAGAAGGTATATTCCTTTGTGAATATCTGTAACTTTTAGATTCATTTGGTTTATGATATTAGCTCTAGCATTTCTTTGTTTTATTGGCAAGAGTGGGGTATTGAAGTCACCCACTATCACTGTGTGATGCTAAGCTCAAGTAATGTGTGTGTTTTTTTTTTTTTTTTTTTTTTAAATGAGCTTGGGTGCCCTTGCGTTTGGTACATAGATGTTAACAATTGTAATATTCTTTTGGGGAATATTTCTTCTGGTATGTATATAATGTTTTTCCCTATTTCTTCTGATTAGTTTTAGTTTTAGTTTAGTTTTATTTTGTCAAATGTTGAAATGACTGCATTAGCTTGCTTCTTAGGTCCATTTGCTTAGAATATCTTTTTCCATCTTTTTACCCTGAGGTGATGTCTATCCTTGATGTTAAGATGTGTTTCTTGGATGCAGCAGAGGGTATTTTCATATCCATTCTGTTAGCTGATGTCTTTTTAGTGAGGAATTGAGACCATTGATGTTGAAAGTTATCAGTAATTGGTGTTTGTTGATTATGAGTTTTCCCCTCTCTTTGATTTGCAGATCTGGTATTATTTATTCCTTGTGTTTTCTTGTGTGTGGTTAACTTCTTCAGGTTGAAAGTTCTTGATAGTGCCAGAATTAGATGGCAGGCTAAACTGATTTAAGAGTTAAAAGGTAAAGTAATAAAATAATGTTTTATTTTAGATGAAATATTTTAGCAGAGCTGTAAACTAGAGACAAAGCTAAACATCTGGGTAGACTGAACAGTAAGTAGATATACCTGAATAAATATGAGGACATAAAACAGTTGCCTTGAGTTCAGAGCTCCTACTCCTTGTACATACCTCTTCTCTTACACAATTTCCTTCATGATGGTTCTAGTTGTTAGGGGTTGAATTGTGTCTCCTTCCAAAAGAGATATACAGAAGTAACCTAATACTACGGTTAAATTGACCTCTGTGTGCTTTCCAGAATGATCCCAGGGAAACACTATTCTAGTGGGTTGTTCCCTAGCAGGAATCACTTTGAATGGCTCTTCTGTTTATACTCTTTCCCCTCAGATGAATTTGCATTTTCCAAGTGAAGCCTTCCTTGGGCAGGGTCTAACCCTGCACTATACATTGTTTCTCTTCAAAGGTGCTAATCTCTTCAACCATTAGAGCTGCTTTTTCAGTAACTACTTCTTTGTCTGTAACTTGGAACTCCTTCCTTTCCTTGGCAAAGGGTTCCATTTTGTGCTGTCTAGTTTTATGCCAGCTTAACACAAGCTAGAGAGGAAGGAGCCTCAACTGAGAAAAATGCCTCCATAAGATTGTGCTGCAGACAGGCCTCTAGGTTATTTTCTTAATTAGTGATTGATGTGGGAATTCCCAATCTATTGTGGGTTGGGTCTAGGTTCTATAAGAAGGCAGGCTGAGCAAGCCATGGGAAACAAGCCAGTAAGCAGCACCCCTCCATGGTCTCTGTATCAGCTCCTGCCTCCAGGGTCCTGCCCAGTGTGAATTCCTGTCCTGATTTCCTTCAGTGATGAACTGTAGCAGGAATCTTAAAAGTTCTTATTAATAAAAACAAACCTGGAGCCAGGTATTGGGGTGAATGCTGGAAGATCAGACAATCAGAACAAGCCACAGCTATCTCACCTCGCCAGTTCCTCAGCTGGTCTTATTTCCTCAGACTAGAAGCCTCTGAGTCCTCATCCAGAATGAATCTCAGCTGAACTGCTTCTCGAAAGCCTGAAAGCTTAACCAGCTTAGTTCCTGGTTTTCATGCCTTATATACCTTTCTGCCCTCACTTCCTGGGATTAAAGGCTTGAGTGCCACCACTGCCTATCCTCTATGTTTAATATTGTGGCTGTTCTGTTCTGTTGATGTAACCAACCGTCTTATTAAATAAGAAACACAGAAACAATGTAAAAGACAAAGCCGAGAGGTCAGAGCTCAGAGCTAAAATCTCACCCTTCCTCTTGCTGTCCCAGCTTCGCAAAAGAGAGCTACTTCCTGTCTGTAAATCGATTTTCCAGTCATTCTGCCTTCTCATTGGTTGTAAACCCAAACACGTGACTGCCTCGTCACTGTCTGAATGTACAGCCCCCTAGGTCTTAAAGGCATATGTCTCCAATGCTGGCTGTATCCCTAAACACATAGAGATCTATGGGATTAAAGGCGTGTGCCACCACCGCCACACTCTGTCTATGGCTCTAATAGCTCTGACCCCCGGGCAACTTTATTTATTAACATACAATCAAAATCACATTTCAGTACAATTAGAACACCACCACACTGTTCTCTTGTGAGACCAAAATGAGCCATCTTAGAAATACGACTAAAATGCTTTCACCCTAAAATTAAGGCCTAAGATTTCTCCTTTTGGGAATAGGACATTAGTTACTGAAATCAGTCAGTTCAGATTCCAGAAACCAGGAAGTGTAGAAGTACAGTCACAAGATAGTCAGGAGGCAATGCCTGCCAGACTATGGAATGTCCTCCCCCTGGTTTCCAGGGTAACTGACCACAGAAATGCCCCCATCTGAGGGCAGCCAATGAGAAATGGTGGCGGGCAACCACTCCTTTAGAAGTAATTTCTAGAAGTCCCTAGAAGCGAGCCAATCAGAATTGTACCCGTACTAGCACCCCTAAATGATGTAACCTTGTGATTTTTTCCCTTTAGAAGCTGAGCTTGCAGATAGGTGGGCACTTCCTCCAGCCTCCACTGCGTTGGATGTATTGGACAAAGTCCCTGCCTAGGTTTGTATTGCTTTTGGATATCCAGAATTAAACCTTGCTTTTGCATTCCAGCATGCTCGTCTTTGGTGGTCTCTCTGGGGGTCACGATCTGGGCGCAACACTCAGACCCCAGATAAGTTTATTAGCTTGCATAATATTTCGGGGAATATAATACCACCACAATGAACAGTGATGTGGAAGTGTAAGCCAAA
Source organism: Peromyscus maniculatus bairdii (assembly GCF_049852395.1). Classification (NCBI taxonomy): domain Eukaryota; kingdom Metazoa; phylum Chordata; class Mammalia; order Rodentia; family Cricetidae; genus Peromyscus; species Peromyscus maniculatus. The sequence continues at coordinate 23,566,874 of NC_134855.1, read as the reverse complement.
TAAACCTTCTTTTCAACTTGCGTTTGATTTTGGTGTTTTATTACAGCAATGGTAACTCTAACTGAGACACCTTTTCATATCCTTTTTGCTTGTGTTGTTGACCATTAACCTTGGCAGCTAGAATACGGTATCTTAAGATTTTTTTTTTTTTGCATCAAATGAATTTTTGATTCATTTTGAATTTAGCTTTACTCAAGTTCTTAGGACATAGAAAGAATATAGCCAGATTCTTTATCAGAATGTAGCAAAAACTTCCTCCAAGCTAAGTTCTCAATAGAGTCCTTAATCCCCTGTAAAACCTGCTGTCTGGTTTCTACTGCCTATGTTTGTCTCGACATTTTCTGGTCTTCCCAACTACCAGAATGGTCCCCTAAGCTCTTCTTACAATTTTCTAGAGCCTGCTTTCTGTGTTTCTGCCGCTGTCTCTCCCTTCCCCTTCGCTCCTTCTCCCTCCCTTCTTTCCTGCCTCCTTGCCTGCCTACTGTATTTGTTTGTGTGGTATGTGTTTGTGTGTGTGTGCATGTGTAGCTTATTACAGAAACAGCTCTACTTCTTGCTATGTTTGGTGTTAGTTGCTTTATACATTGCTATGACAAAATTCCTGACCAAAGCAAGTCAGGAAGGAATGGATCACTTCAACTTAGAGTTTAAAAGAGAACATGTCTTTTTCTGGGTTTGGGCGACCCCACACAGTATAATTTTTTCCAATTCCATCCATTTAGTCTCAAATTTTATGATTTGGTTTTTTGATACAGTTGAATAATATTCCATTGTATATGTGTACCACATGGAAAAATTAAATTTGTTAAAATCAAAGTAGCAATAAACAGTCAACTGGCCTAAACTGGTAGGCAAATCTGGGGAGACAGATGCTTGTATTACAGATGAAGTGTGATTCTTTCCCTCAACTCAAATCTATGGAGTTTTTTCTTCAATATTTTACTCAGTATTCTTTATGTATTAAAATACATTGTAAAAAATTATACTCTTGGAAGCACTTGTATTTGATGACAACTTCCTTCAAGAGTCTTTTGTTGTATAAGCCAAAATGGAGGTGTGGTATTCTTTGTCAGCTTGACAAAATCTACAGTTTCTTGGGAGATGGTCATGCCTGTGGGGGGATTATCTTGATTATATTAGTTGATATAGGAAGACCCATCTTAATTATGGGCGGGACCATGAGGAAGAGGAGAGGAAGCAAGTTGCATACTAGCCTGTATACATTCATTTATCTTTTCTGACTAGGGACTTGATGTGTACAGTTGCTTCACATTCTTGCTTGCTAGACTTCCTTGATATAAGGGACAGTGCCAGAACTGTGAGCTAAAGTACGTCCTTTCTCATGTAAGTTATTTTGGTCAGAGTATTTATCAGCATCAGGAAAGGAAGACAGGTGTAAGGATTTTGTCTTTTCAGGGGGTGAATTTCTGGTCATATTTTGCTTAGGCCTTATCCTTGAAATAATGCTTTCTTTGTACAAAATGTGTAGTTTCCAAAAGAGGAATCAAGTAGTCCTGGAAGTAAAATTCTTCAAGGACTTAACTGCAACTCAAAGGACTAACTCAGTAATATATAGTTTATGCTTGAGCTTGCATGTGGGGATGATCATGTGGCATAGTTGTCTTTACTCATTTTGCATGCCTTAAAGATGAGGACTTGCACACGAGCACGCACGTGTGCGTGCTCGTGCTCGTGTGTGTGTGTGTGTGTGTGTGTGCTCGTGTGCGCACACATGAAGGTTAGATCTCAGTATGTTTACATGTGGCTTTTCAATGGGGTCTGGGCTTCTTCACAGAATAGTGACTGGGTACTAAGAGTGAGAGATCTAGGGAGGAGGAGGGACTAATCTTTTGTAAGGAAAGTGCTGTACCTAACTTGGAGGGGGAATTATGCTTCTAAATGGAATGTGGCAAGCAAATGTTGCTGTGGTAATTTTTGGAAAATACTGTCTGTGATACTACTTTATCTGCTATCTTACTGTGTTATGCTCCTATACAGAATACCACAGACCGAGTAATTTATAAAGAAAGGAAACTTATTTTCTCAATGTTATAGGCTATAAAGTTCAATATTGAAGTGCCATATATATCTGGTGATGGTCTTTTTGTTTAACATACTGTGGTGGATGGTATCATATGGAGCGAGGGAAGGAGAAAAAACCAGAGACAGGAGAAAGAGAGGGTCAAGGAAGCCTTACTTGGTCTTATAGCAAGCTATCTTTGCAATATCTAACCTACTCTCTCAAGTCGTAACATTAATTCATTCATGAGGGGTAGAATCTTTATGGCCTAATCAACTATTATGGTGGTTATTACTTTTCAACATGAGTATTAGAAAGAATATTTAGTCCATAGCACTGGTACTTTCAGATTGATTCAGGCTGTGAGTTCAGTGTTTAGTAGTAAAAGTATAGCCTTTAAAAGACAGTATAGAGACTAAATTAGTTTTTTGTAATTAGTAGCTCCTCAATTACATTTTCTTTGTAATTATATTTTTCTGGGATTCTCTCCTTATTTGTTCTTGTTAGGCAGAGTTAAAATGGCAAAACCCAGTGTTTTGTGATATGCTGATTATATTGAATGAGCTATGATGTACTGCTTTGGCCTATGACAAGGCAGCTTATAGGCAGGTGGGAAATCCAGCACAGAGACAGGAAGGAGAAAGGCAGAGGTGGAAGAGATGCCATCCCACTGTCAAGTGAACAGCATGTAATGGCACGCAGGGAAAGCCATGGAACACATGGTGACATATAGATTACTAGAAATGGTCTGAGTTTAATTATAAGAGCTAGTTAGCAAGAAAATTGAGCCATAGGCCATGGCCATGCAATTTGAATTGATATAAACCTCTGTGTTATTTGTCCAAGTGGCTGAGGGATTGTCAGGACACAGGAAAACTTCTGACTACACAGTACTGCTATGAATAATCTTTTATAAATATATTTTACACCTGTACGTTTTTCTAGTTCTAGTGATATGTAATTAGATGAATTACTGGGTTATACTGAAAAGAATAGCTAATTTTAGCAAGTATTGCCAAATTGTTCAGCAAAATTATTTTGTCCCAGAAATCTTCATAATAGAATTCTTGTTTCACAGTTATACAGGCAATATAGTTGATGTCCATTTTAGAGGGTTGCTTAATTTGTATTGTTTTCTCATTGTTGGACATTAAACATCTTTTAATGTATTGATTGTTCATTTAATGTTTTCTTCTCTGAATTTTAAGGTTTTCTACTTCGATTGACTTGTTCATCTATTTTTTTTTGCTATTTTTTTTATTGTTGATTGCCTTCTTAATTGTAGATATTTCTCATATTATCTGCTCTCAGATTTATATGTAGTATAAATACATTTTCTGCTTTGTTTACTGTCTTTACATCTTGTTTATGAAGTCTTTTGAGCATAAGTTTTAAGTTTCGATGTGAACTTTATTAGTTTCTTTTTTCTTTATGCTTCCTTTTTCTGTTATTTAATTTTAATATATTTTCTAATTTTTCCATTTTATTTATGTGTGTGTGTGTTTGTGTTTGTGTGTGTGATGTGTGATGTGTGTGTAATGAGTGGAGGTCAGAGGACAACTTGTGGGAATTGGTTCTTTCCTTCTACTATGTCAATTTAGATACTAAACTCAGGTTTTCAGGCTTGAACAAGTCTCTTTACCCATTGACTCTTTTTACTAGTCCCTGTTACTTATTTTTCAAATGTGTCTTATAGACCTTAAATGTTTTGATGTCAATTGAATTGAAACAAACACAGAATTGTCTAACTCCCACCCTACCCATGGAAGGCTTCACTGTGTAAACTGTTGTTTTTGCTTTGATATCTTCATAAATGGTTGTATATTTGCTTTATGAGCCTGAATTTTCTATATATTCATAGTTTGGGAACATATTTTAAGTCTATAAGCTATAATTTTGTCATAAAGATACTAAATAAGTTTCATTGTTAGTAAATAAAAGAGAACAGGTATTTGATCATTGGGTGTGTATTGCTGCCTGTGGAACCAGCCTCCAGTAGCTGAGGGCTCAAATGGAATCCACAGCATCAGCACATACTGAGACTTTTCTATTTGAAGGAGTTGGGGAAAAAGACACATACTCTCTTGATGGTTTCCTTTAGACCTTTTCTTTATTCTTTTGCATTCTCTATTTTCCTTCTCTTATTCTTGATGTCTTCCTTCTAACTCTATCCTCATTTTTGATGTTTCCCTTCTAGTTCTTTCTAACTCTCTCATTCTGTTACATTCTGTTTTTCAAGTGAATGATTACAGTGAATACAAAACAAACAGTAAAAAACAGCATGTTTTCCATATCCCTTACATGATTAAACATTTTACATAATCCAGGTGGAAAACAAATTATCCCAAGAACCCACATATATTCATACCCAAGCAACTTGTAGATTAACTGTATGAGCAAGAAAGATACTCTTCTTAGTCATGTCTTTTACTGGTAGGCTGCATTTTGCAGTTATGAAGAAAGGGCCAATTACTTATCTTGAAAGGTAACCTTATAAGGAATCTTAAAGGAATCACAAACCTAAACTTTTATATATGAAAAAGAATCAGTCAGCTCTACTTTAAATCTTTAGTGTTCATACCCACTCATCAATTGTTTTTTATATTAGGAGATTGAGGGCAGAAATGGATTTAAGGAATTAATCATCACCTTTGGTCATCAACCAATCTTAGCAAGAGAAGTTTGTCAGTTAATAATAATTGGGCTGCTGTTGGGCAGTAGTGGCACATGCCTTTAATCCCAGCACCCGGAAGGCAGAGGCAGGCGGAGCTATGTGAGTTCGAGGCTAGCCTGGGCTACAGAATGAGTTCCAGGAAAGGCGCAGAGAAACCCTGTCTTGAAAAACAAACAACAACAACAACAACAAAAACAAAAACAACAAAAAAAAGAAAATTGGGCTGCTTTGTTCTTGTTCCCTGTCCTTAAAGAGTTCGCATTTGCCGGGCAGTGGTGGCGCACGCCTTTAATCCCAGCACTCGGGAGGCAGAGCCAGGCGGATCTCTGTGAGTTCGAGGCCAGCCTGGGCTACCAAGTGAGTTCCAGGAAAGGTGCAAAGCTACACAGAGAAACCCTGTCTCGAAAAACAAAACAAAACAAAACAAAACAAAAAAAAAAAAAAAAAGAGTTCGCATTCAACTATGTACATTTCTAAAACTTTGGATTATCTTGTTTTTTTTTTTTTTTTTTTTTTTTAATCTCAAAGCTATTTGACAAAAACATCTTATTCTAAGTTATTCTCAAAGCTTTGTTTCAGCTATTATGTACTCTGAAACCTGTGAACACATCTCTCAACATTAAGGTTAAAAAAAATTTAAGCTAGCTGCGCTACTGGACTTCAGTTGTTTTTCTTAATCATTAACCAAAGCCACAGTCTATATGGCTTCTCAAAAGAAATTCATGTGTTCTAGCAGTGTGACACTTCCTTGTATTTATTTTTATTCATCAAAACTCTGTATAAACTAACATTATTATTATCAATTAGACAGTACAGCTTAGAAAGAAATCATCTTCATAATAATCCATAGGTAAAAATACACAGTAGAACAGGATGTTTCCATGAGATAAACATAGTACATTACAGGCAGTGTAGCTCTCCCCATACCCAATCACACCATGCCAGATACCAGAGAAAGATAGCAGCAGCAAACATGTAAAGGCACAGCAGATGCAAAAGACATTCTGGGGTCTGTGGTTTTGGGGCCTTGCTTGTCTGAGATTGACCCATCAGAGAGTTTCTTCCTGGTGGGCTAACATCTTGAACTTTAATTACCACATTCTGCTCATCTGACACAGCCACTGGTTGGTCTGTGCTGTCTTAGGTTGTGTCTTAATTAGAGTTTCTATTGCTGTGTAGAGACTCCATGACCAGAGCTACTCTTATAAAGGAAAACATTTATTTGAGGTGGCTAATTTACAATTGCAGAGGTCAGTCCATTATCATTATGCCTGGGAGCATGGCAGCGTGGAGACAGACATGGTGCTGGAGAAGAAGCTGAGAATCCTCCATCTTGCAGGTAACAGGAAGTAGACTGATACAATGGGTGGTATCCTGAACATAGGAAACCTCAAAGCCCATCCTCACGGTGCCACACTTCCCCCAACAAAGCCATACACACTCTAGCCTTTTAAAGCCACATATCCTAATAGTGCCACTCCCTATGAGATTATGATGGCCAGTTACATTCAAACTACTAAATTCTACTACCTGGCCCTTGTAACAATATCATAATGCAAAATGCATTTAGTCCAACTTCAAAAGTCTTCATAGTCTACCACAGTCTCAACAATGTTTTAAAATCCAAAGTTCAAAGTCTCTTCTGAGATTTGTGCAATCTCTTAAATATAATCACCTGTAAAAATCAAAATCTAAAAGCAGATCACATACTTCCAACATATAATATCACAGGATATACATTACCATTTCAAAATGCAGGGAAGGGAGCATAGTGAGGAAATACTGGACCAGAGCAAGACCGAAAACCATGTGGATAAACTCCAAACTCTGCATCTCCATGTCTGATGTCAAAAAGCTCTTCAGATCTCCACCTCTGTTCAGTTTTGTTGACATCAACACACTTTTTTTTTTTCTTGAGTTGGTCCCACTCCCAGTTAATAGCTCTTTTTGGCAGGTATCCCATGACTCTGACATCTCTAACATCTTGGGTTCTCCTAGGCCACCTAGGCTTCAACTTCACAGCTCATGCCTTGGTCTCTCTAGTCCTCCATTTCAAGGATACCCATGACACATGCCTGGCTTCAACAGCTTTCCTTAGACGCAGAGGCAAATTCCATATCCTGTTTCTTCTATCCTTAACTCCAAAGCCAAAACCACATGCCAAAGCTGCTAAGTTGTGCTGCTTGCTAGGGCTGGCGCATGGCCCCCTCGTTCAATTACATCTTTACCAACTTTCTCTTTTTGACCTTCACTGCCTAAGCTTGACTGTCCTGAAACTGGATCTGTAGACAAGACTGGGCTCAAATTCAGAGATCCATCAGCCTCTGCCTTCCCAGTACTGAGATTGAAGGTGTGCACCACCACATCTGGCTCTAAGCTTTTCTTTAATTCCTTTCACAAGTAGCTGGGTAGGATCATGCTCTGAGGATACCACTCCCTTTATTCCATTTCTTAATCTGTTTCCCTCCTTGAACACAGAATTTAGCTTTTTCTCTCTTTGATCTCTTAATCTTTTCCCTCCTTGAACACAGAACACTTTTTCTCTCTTTTTCTCCTCAGATATTTTTCCATGCTCAGTTTACTCCTTTTCATTATACATCATCAGAGTTACCACTAATAACCACACAACAGAGTATTTACTAGACTGTTTTGAGATTTCCTCTGCCAAAAGAATGAATACCCAAGAAGGAATTAAAGAGAAGAATTTCTTATTTTGACCCATGGTTTCAGGAAGTGTGGCCCATGATTATTTGGTTCCATATGCTTGGGCAGGATATTGCAGTGGTGTGAGCTTATGTCTGACTAGAGTTGTTCAATTTGTGGCTAATCTGGAAGAAGAGAGAAGGGACTTTCAAATGTTCAGCCTGGCCTTCATTTATTTATTTATTTATTTATTTATTTATTTATTTATTTATTTATTTATTTATTTATTTATTTATTTTATGAAGCCATTTGGTATAGGATAGGATAGTACCTTCACATTCAGGTGGGTCTTCCCTGTCTGGAAATGTTTTCACAGACACACCCAGAGATATGTCTCACTAATCTCAGATGTGCTGTTCTTTAAGCCCGTCAGTTTGATGCTCAGATTTAGCCATCACATCCCCAAATGGCAAGTGAACTCCTCTGTAAGTTGATAAAATAATATCAATAAGGCAAGTTCTTCATATTTAGGTAATAGTGTTTAAGAAAGGAACTTGGGGTATATATTTGTTTCATAGTATAAAGAAATAGTCACACTTCCAATGCTTTTCAAATGTTAGTGACTAGTATTGTGTTTGATAGTAAAGAGTTGTCTAACAGCTTTTCCATGAAATCAAAACCTCTTGAAACTGAAAAGAAAAACTTTACTCTCAATCTTTCTGTGAAAATTAAATTGGAATGTTTAATAATTCAAAGGAAAAATACATACAGTTGGGAAGTTTCACTTGGAAACAATAAGAATTAGATTTTTATATTAGAGTGATTTTAGACATAAGAAAATATGTAATACAATCTTAGAGAAAGTGAATTCTGATAAAAGAAATACATAAATAATAGTAATCTTTAACTTATTTAGCCCCCATTTCCTACCATATATTTCAATTTATAAGTGTGTTTTATCTGATTTGAATTTAACTGCTGTTATTTTTCTTGTGTAATAGACTACTTTAGAGAAAAATAGGAGTGCTAACCAAGTAGATGGTAAATATTTGACTTTATTGATATTTACAACTAAGTCTGTCCACTAAAGTTCCGAGCATTATTGAAATAATAAAACTGGTATTATAATATTAAAATATGTTAATCTTAAATATAGAATATAGCTTAAGTAAAATATGCATCCATGTCCCATATGAGGCATATGCTTGTAATCTTGGCTTGAGAAGTGGAGGCAGGATTATGAGTTCAAGGACAGGTGTGGGCTACATGCCCTTCTCACTCAAGATACAACAACAACAAAATTCCATCTGTTCCAAAAAATGAATATTGGATTTTTGCCTTGTATTTATGAAGCCCGCGCTCTATATAGTTTTAGTGTTTTATGAGTGATTAATTTTATTTTTTATATATAATGTTCTGTTCTATTGCAACAGGTTTGGAAGTAGTGTAGGTAGGTGAGATTTCTCTTTACTAAATAAAGACATTAAGTAGCTTCCTAATTAATTATTCTATGAATAAGAATGCACTAAATGAAACCAGGCCCATAACTTCCTCTTGGTATAATGTTTTCTCCTACTGGACATTTTCAAAATCAGGGATATTTGGGTTTTTCTTACCCACAGTATATTTTCTTTGGTTATCTTGTTTTGTTGTGATTCCATTGCTTTTGAATAAAAGATGAGCTATTGTTGCTTTGACCATTGGTTTGAAGGTTAAGACAACTACAACTTGATCTAAATGACATTTTTGGATTATACTTTATATATTTATCAATATGATACATTTTACAATGTCAAAATTAAAAAAAAAATACTTGAGGGTGAAAGTCACAGTGATTGATGAACAACCAGAACCTTCTTTCTTTTTCTTTTGAAGATCTGCCTCAATCAAGCTAGTTTTTAGGAACCTTAAGAACCATTAAGAAATTTTACTGTTTCTCCATTGTGTTTTTTAGAATTATCATTTTTTAAAAAGTCATCTTTTAAGGACTTATTTTAAGTTGAATTAAAAGTAACTAGCCAGATGTGGTGGCACAAGCCTCTAAGCTCAACACTTGGGAGGAGGAGGCAAATCTTGAACATATAGCTGACTTGAAATTAGTCCCCCCTCAACAAAAAACAACCTGGGAGGCCAACTAAACAAAAACCTCAAAGAAGAAAGAAATATGAATAAAATGTCCCTTATTGTATATTATATAGGGCTATATCTATGTTGCCTAATCTTGGTTGTCAACTTGACACACCTGGGAAGAGGGGAGCCTCAGTAGAATTACTTTTATCAGATTGGCCTGTGAATGTGTCTGTGATGCATCTTCTTGATTGCTAATTGATGTGGGAGGGACCAGCCCACTATGGGCAGTACCATCCCTAGATAGGTGGGCCTGGGCAATATAAGAAAGGTAACTGATTGTGAGCCTGGGGGCAAACCGGTAGGTAGCATTCCTGCATTGATTTTGCTTCAAGCTCCTGCTTTGAGTTCTTGCTTTAGCTTTCCTCTATGATGGACTGTAACCCATAAGCCGAGTAAGTCCTGAATTTGCTCTTGGGCCTGGTGTCTATCACAGTAAGAGAAACAGAACTAGAACAATGCCCTATCTGGATATACATAAGAATTAAGAAATGAGAATTTGGCGATTTTTTTTTTTTTTTTTAAGCTACTCTTAATAGTAATATAGGCCGGGCGTTGGTGGCGCACGCCTTTAATCCCAGCACTCGGGAGGCAGAGCCAGGTGGATCTCTGTGAGTTCGAGGCCAGCCTGGGCTACCAAGTGAGCTCCAGGAAAGGCGCAAAGCTACGCAGAGAAACCCTGTCTCGAAAATCAAAAAAAAAAAAAAAAAAAAAAATAGTAATATAGAATCCATGAACTCACACAAAAGGTTCCATGACTTGCCTATTTGTCTTGAGTTATTCAGTATGGTATAAGAAATACACTATCACTTATGTGTGTATATACTCAAATGACATACATTTCTGACACTTCTGTGGCCTCGAAAGCCCAACTCAAGATGCTGGGCAATCTATGGTTTGTGACTGCCATCTTACCCTCTCAGATAGCAAAGAGCAGGCAGGAAGCAATCTTTGTTGGGCTTCTTTTAAAAAAGGACCAGGACCTTCTCAGAGGTTTTCCTTACAAATATCATCATTTGGAGGACTAGGTTTCACCAAATGTTTATGAAGATTCAGGTGTTCTATTCATATTGTTTTAATAGAAATAAGTTATTCAAAATCTTATTTAAAAAGCTTAGCTCACTATTGTGGTTAACTTGTATCTGTTATCTGTTTTCCAACCCCTTCTCAGCTGCAGAAGAATTAACTTCCATTTATTTTACTGTTTATGGTTCTCTTGGGAGATCCTAAAAACCCAGAATCCCCTTTTTCCAGTGGAAGGGTTAACAATCCTAAGAAGCTTTTCTTGAAATAAAACTTGTCCTTCAGTTATTAGTATGCTGGCCTCTTACCTGTGGATTTCACCCCTGGTTTGGTGTCACCTCTTTGTGTTAGGATCATAGAATTGTGATAAAGTTCTTACAGTCTAGCTCCTTTGTACTGGAACCATGCTCTTGAAGGTTACCACTGGTGATCACATTCTAGGCAGAATCCATCCCTGGTGCATGAGCTGGTGTTTTTGAGCCCATTACCTATGATGGGACACCTTGCACAGCCTTGATGCAGGGGGAGGGGCTTGGACCTGCTTCTCCTGAATGTACCAGACTTCGCTGACTCCCTATGACCTTTCCTTGGAGGAGGGAATGGATGGTGGGTTGGGGGGAAGTGGGAGGTGCAGGGGGAGGGAAGAGAGGGTATCTGTGATTGGTATGTAAAATGACTAAAAAATTTCCTTAATTAAAAAAAAAGTTATCCTATGTTCTTTATTTCCTTTGTTTCCTCAAATTATTTTTTAAATACTTTAATTTTTTCTATTTAAAATAGTCAGTACAATATATTTGTCAAACAGGAATTCAGTTTATTACCCCACTTGCAGTTCAGGAAATAAGTTTTGAGAAAAGTGACTTACCAGAAGTGACTTGCTTGGTTAAGTGGAGAGCCATTACTAAAGACTTAAGTAAGATGCTTATGAGACAATACTGTGTGGGTAACCCAAAGAAGTGAATATTATGTTAAAAAACAACTCTCCACAGTAATCTCATTGCTTTTGATCTGGTTTCTATCTCAAACAGGCCTTTTCTAGACTTCTTTTCTTAATTTAGGGTGTTTTTGACCTTTATTGAATTATTTAACTTCAGTTTCTTTATCCTAGTCAGCTCTTTATTTTCTTCTCATTCCATATTTGTGAGTACTTAGAGCAAACACAACATGTTTTGATACTAGCTGCAGATGTACGTGATAAATAGGCTTGGTGGAGAGGTAAAGAGTTTATGAAGTCAGATGAGATTCCCCACATTGATTCAGAGTACTTGTAGAGGGAGGTGTACATAAATAGCTGTGGCAGCACTCAGGATATGATTAATTTTACCTGAAAGATTGGAAAAGATTGTAGGACAGAGTAATTGACATTTAAGTTGTAGCTTTAAAGGAGGAGGTGGGGCTAGGTCTACAGATTGAGAAGAGTAGGTGGAGGGCATTCCGGAGAGAGCAAAAACTGGATGTACAAAAGAATGAAGTCACAAATATATATGCCATACATGTGCTGTTACCATTAATGGGATTTGTTGTAAGGCTATACAAAATGATGTGGCTACCAGTTGATGTTAGTGACTGGTCTTTCTTTGGTTGAATCATCCCTGTTCAGTGTCTGGTCTTTCATTTTACACCTTCAGATACCTTATATTCTGGACCTTTGGAACTGAGCCCTTCTCATGAGTGAACCATGAACGCTCTTGGAACTTATTAGTTAGGTATCTGTACCTTTATGATTCTTAGTGCTTTTTAGTTAATTTGTATCCATTGAGAAATACAACTGTCAAACAGATGTAATTACTTGATTTGGTACGTCAATATATTGCTTCCCTATAGACAAGTGTCTTAAGAATAAAATTATATGAAGGTCAGGTGATTGAAAAATACAGGTGTCAAATTAATCTAGTATTCTGACCACTATGCATTTGCTTTCTGTATACTCTTGCTTTTGGCAAGGTATATGGGAGACTACACAGTCTACATGGGTGACTACGTAGACATAATTCACCCCTGTTGTTGAATATTATTTTAAGGTGTGTTACTTTTGTTTATGTTGAATTTGCTTAGCTATGTGAAGCTGTGTTACTGTGTCTGTCTAAAACATCTCATGGTCTAATAAACAACTGAATGGCCAATAGTAAGGTAGGAGTAAGGATAGGCAGGAGCTGGCAGGCAGAAAGAACTAATAGAAGGAGAAATCAGGCAGGAAATAGCCGGAGAAGGAGGAAGACATGAGGGGCCAGCCACCCAGCTACACAGACAGCCATGGAGGAAGAGTGAAAGTAAGATTACAGAAGTAAGCAAAGGAAAAAGCCCAGAGGCAATAGAAAGACAGGTTAATTTAAGATAAGAAAAGCAGGCTAGAAACTAACCACGCTAGGCATTTATAAGTAAGAATTAGCCTCTCTGTGTGATTTATATTGAAGCTGAGTGTTGGGCTCCCCCCAAAGAGCCAAAAAACATTTTGGTGAACCAATGTGGGCCTTATCTCCATAGGGTCTGAGAAAACTTAAAAAAAAAAAAAAGGCTGTGACTCCTTTAAGAGTTTTAGCTGGACAGTTTCTGCCCTTGAGCAGCCACTATCTTAAGTAGGAACAAAAAAACTATGTGAAAACGCTTGCCATAGTTCAGGGCATTGGCATTTCGTAGCTGGGGGGTTAAATGCAGTTCTAGCACAAACAAACCTCAAACCAGGCCCCAAGACATAAGCTTGGCTTTTGCAACCCTAGAAGCCAAGAGAGCTGCTTGGACAATCCAGGTGTAGCTTAGCAGTCTAAAGTTTGCTCATATGGTCAAAAAGACTAGAGATACACAGTAAAGCAGGTTCAGATGGAAAAAAAGCTTCTAAACAGGTTCCAGTGTGTTTTACAATGTACATAGGATTAAGAAAGAAAGAAAAAGGGTATGGACAGTTATAGAAAGAAATAAATAGTTTAGAAATAGTAAAGTCTTTAAAGAAACACTAAAATTAATATAAAAGAAAAAAAGCCAATTAAGATGGGAAATGCACAGGGAATCTGGATCTTGTATAGTATTATGTTGATTTTAAATTTTTTGATTGCTTATGGGTAAGAAACAGCTACTGGGAGACATGGGATTGTGAGCAGGTCTACGGGTTTGAACCAACCTAGATACTTTAGGGATATCTTAATTTTAAAAAGGAAGTAAAAAAATATATTTATCTATAACATGAATCTTAAAAGGACTTATAATAAAAAACCCAGAGCCAGATATTGCTGCGGGCCGCAGGAATATCATAAGAACTCAGCTGGTTATGGCAGAGTCACTACCTAGAGGAATCAGGGAATTCCTCCAGAGGAAGCCAAATCCCAAGGAGTTTTTGGTGTTACTTGGCTTGTTATAGATCAGCTGTATTCTGTTATGAAAATCATGTGTGCCTTCATAGTTTTCCCAATTGACTTTTCCCTAAGAAGAGCTAACAGTGTGCACTGATCACTCTCTGGACATACACATTCCAGGCATTTTGAGAACAGCCTCAGGAAAGGCTTTCTCTGGAATCAGATATCTCCCCTAGCCACTTTCAAGGACTAAAGGAGACATCACCCAGGTGGTCACCCAATTTCCGAGGATTAACAGTGATAACAGCCCACAGGCGAGTCTCCTGACTTAAGGTAAATTCCACAAGGAGACACCGCCCAAGTCAGGTAGACATTAAGTAATAGCTTTACAGAATTTAGCTCAGACCCCTCCTTTCTTACAGCCTTACTAACTTTATAGACCTCTAACTACTTACCTAACCACTTCTAGGAATATTTAGATAACCTTCTGTGCTAACAGCTATGCTCAGCCATAACTCCCAGTTAAAGCTTCCCTGTAATTTTCATTATTGGTAGCATCCGGCCAGGTTCATCACCGGATGGAGGAAAGTACCTTATCAGAGATACCTCTGTACTCTCTAAGAACAGACTTAAGCATCCAGGTTACCTGTTTGAGAAGGCCTGGCGGATGTGTCAATTAAGCCTATTCTTATCACCCCTCCATTTGACCCTGGAAGCCTGGCTTTGCACTGCTAAGGAAATACTGCTTGTAAGTGTATATATACCAGAACTCCCAGGGCAGGAGGGGACAGAGGAGAGAGAAGAGAATGGAAGAACTAGATGGGTAAGAACTTGAGAGGAACAAACTGAGATGGGGAAGAAGTAGATTGAAGGGCTAAAGGAGAGTACTAGAGGAACGAGATGGAAGATGAGGAAGAGCCAGATGAGAGAGAAGGAGACGGGAGAGGAGATGATATGGGAAGGAACAAGATGGATGAGAACCTAGAAGGGGCAGAACTATATGAAGGAATTAAGATAGAACCTAGAGGGGACAGTAGATAAATATAGAGAAATCAGGCAAGAAAGGAGCTAGACATGAGAACAGAACTGAAGCTGTGTATAAAGGATGTTATGCCAGGAGAATTAAAGTGAATGGACTAAAGAACTCTGCGTGCGTAGACTGATTTACCGACCTTAAAGAATAGATTCTCAGCTGGTTGATAGATCCTTCCGCGGACCCTGGAAAGGAGACAATTAGGGGCTGGAACCCAATAGTCCCCGACAAGATATTGGGGTGAAAGCTGAATGATTAGAGAAGCAGAACAGCTAGCCACTAGCTCACCTCTATGAAATTCTCAGCCTCAAGAGAGTGAATTCCTGTTTCCTCATGACTTATATTCCTTTCTGTGTCCTCCCATATTACTTCCTGGGATTAAAGGCATGTGTCACCACTCCCTGGCTCTGTTTCTCTCATATAACCCATTTTGGCCTTGAACTCACAGAGATCCAGATGGATCTCTGCTTTCCGAGTGATAGGATTAAAGGTGTGTGCTACCACTGCCTATGCTCTATGCCTAATTTAGTGGCTGGTTCTGTCCTCTGATTCCCCAGAGAAGCTTTATTGGGGTACACAATATATGCCCTTTTTTGTGTAAAATAATAAAAGGTTATAACTAATGTTAAGAAAACTATATACAATAAGTACAGTAAATATATTCAATATGTACAGTCAAGAATTACATTAACAATATCCAGTCCATTAACATTTGACAAATTCAGACAAATACTTAACATTATTTATCTTATTTTTGTGAGTCCAAAATGTACCTAATTCAATTTCTATCCTAACTTGTATTACCAACTCAAACCTATCTTTTGATGTCTTTTAAACTTACATACTTTATACCTAAAGAGTTTCTTTTCTGAATTTGTTAACAAGGAAAACTATATCTAGTCTTCAACTCCATCAGAGACCTGAGAAGGAAATAAGATTACCTAAGTAAGCAGAAAGTGCAAACAAGTGACTTCCAAGAAATTTGAGAAATGACAGAAACAGGTGGCTGCCTGTACAGTCACCCAAGATTTCTCTGCAACTTTGGGGCATCTATCTTCAGCCTACAGGCCTAGCATCCCTGACAGACTTTTCTGTGAAGCAGAAGCAGGATTTTCTGAAGGGCTGTCCTACTTTGTCTTGGCAAGATGCAGCAGTCCTGCTTGTCCATGTTGGATAGCATACTGTCAGCAGTTGAGGCAAGGCACTTTCTTGCCCAGTGGCTAACTTTTGCCATAAAGAAAGTAAACTCCATATGGAGTTTCTTCAATGTCTATCCTCTTCCCTTAAGTAAATTGGTGCTGCCAGGAGCAGATGTGTCTCGTAGTCATAAAAAAGGAAATAAAAATCTATGTTTTTAAACATCTTAAGTGCCATATTCTGTAGATTTCTGAAGTGTTTGAAGATGCCCTATCTGAAATATATTTCTCTTTAACCTTGAAAACATACCTAATATGACTACAAGTTTGATTGTAATGACTATTAACTTGCATTCCTTATATCCTAATTAGTTGGTAATAAGTTTCAAGGACTACCAATTTGCATTACATTGTTAAATGTAAACTTTTCAGAGTAGATTCAATAATCTATCTTTTATCTTATCATATCTATATTCTCCTTGTTTTCAAAGTAGATTCAATAATCTACTATTTTCATCTTATTATTTTTGTATCTTTCTTTTAGAGTAGATTCAATAATCTACCTCTTATCTATATCCTCTTTTTTTCTTTTCTTTTTCAAGCAAGAACACCGATTTTAATTTCCTTTTTTATGTTTTTTTTTTATCATTAACAATTAACAACCTCTAACCAAACATCCTAAACAATGACAAGTATCCATAACTCACTGAAAGCTCAAAAACCACCCACCCCACCTGTTGGGAATGCGGGCATTGTATTCTTAAAATTACTTCCTGCTGTCTGGGGTTGCAGACATCTTTAGGATGCAGGGCTTGTCTCAAGTCCTTGCTGGAGTAGTCTGTGAGACTGGATCATTTCAGCTAGCTATCTTGAAATTTTCCTGAGCAGTTTGTAGTCCAAAGCCAATCTTTGGGTGGTGTTTGTCACCTTAGTGGTATTATTGTCCTCATTGAATTGTCATTGTGGGGCCCCATCATCTTTTTGGAGACTTCAAAGTCACTGTTAGGCATGGTTATGGTTACCTGCAGAAACCTTATAGAGACTCAAACCCAAAATTATGTACAAGAAGCTAGATGAAGCCTGTTTTTTTTTTTTTGTAGAATTAGTTAGTACTCTATATGACCATTAACATCATGACAAAAGTCTAAAACACTCACTCTCACACACACACACATCTTATAAATTTTTATATAAAATTCATACCTTAAGAAAAGATTAAAAGAGTCAAAATAAAACCAAAGAATTATGAGATTAGTGGCAATAGAATAGTCCCTTAATTTTGGGTTTTCTTCTGTCCCATATTAGGTGCCTCTTCTGACATGATACAGAAATTTTGTATTTGCTTTTGGCAAGCATGCTTGGGTTTAGAGAAGGAGAGAGCCATGTTCCAATTCTAAAGTTAATTGAACTAGGACTACATAAATACCATTTGCATTATGTTTCTGTAGAGAACAGCAGAAACAAACATTAAAAAACTTATGAAATTTTATCCTATTAGATATGTGATATACCAATATGCCAATTTACTCTTTATCTTGGGACATTTTTTTTTCTGGATGATTTGTCCTTTTTCTTCAGAGGTCTCATTTGTCCACTGTTCTTCAGATTTCCTAGTCTTCATTCTCCTAAAAGACAAAAACAAAAGCCCTTCCCAACCCAAACTTCGGGGAGGTTACCTTTTGGCAAGTTCTATCTGATCAATTGAAAAGCATTTGTTAGTGGTATAAGTTAATTTAAATTGGATAGTCATGCTGGTTGATGAACTGTCACCTCTTCTAATTAAGAGGTCTCTCTTGTTCAAATCAAACCTTTATTAATTTTGATGGTATCTGTAGCTTTTCTTCTCTTGTAGAAACAAAAGCAAAACCTCGTCCCCAGTGTAATTCATAACTTAGTTTCCATTCTGAGGTCAGCACATCCTTAAAGTGCATAGGGCAATTTAATTCTGTAGTTTTTTTTTTTTTTTTTTCCAGACAGGGTTTCTCTTGTGTAGCTTTGCGCCTTTCCTGGAACTCACTTGGTAGCCCAGGCTGGCCTCGAATTCACAGAGATCCGCCTGCCTCTGCCTCCCAAGTGCTGGGACTAAAGGCGTGCGCCACCACCGCCCGGCAATTCTGTAGTTTTTACTGTTATCCAGTTTCTCTCCAAAGTTGTTGTTCCTTTCAAATTAGTGTTGGGAAAATTCAAAGTTAATAGAGCATTATGTAATCTATTTCTGGGGGTTTTTGTTACCACTTTCTGTTTATTTAGCATATCCTTTTGAGTTCAATTTGATCTTTGTATGACTGCTTGCCTTATCGGATTATGTGGTATACCTATAAAATGCTTTATATTGTAATAAACAAAAAACTTTCAATTTACCAGAGACATGTGCTGGATCATTGTCAGTTTTAATTTGTACAGGTGTAGTCATGATGGCCATAACCTCTAGCAAATGTGTGGTTACAGAATCAGCCTTCTGGGAACTCAGAGCAGTTGTTCATTGAAATCCTGGATAGGTATCAGTGGTGTGGTGTACATATTTCAGTTATCCAAATTCTACAAAATGAAACTCATCCATCTGCCAGATTTCATTCCTCTGAGTACCCTTTGGGTTACATCCTACTGGCAGTGGAATTTGATTGTATAAAGAACAAGTAGAACATTTCCTTAGAATGTCCTTGGCTTGTTGCTAGGTTATGAAAAAATCCTTTTTAAAACACTTATTATTGACATGATTTTTTTTTTAATGAAATTGTGAGGCCTCCAGCACATTTCCTATCAATAGTTGATTGATCTCATCATTGCCTTGTGCTAGAGGGCCTGACAGACCCATATGGAATCAGATGTCAGTTATATATAAGGGATAATTCATATTCCAGATTATTTCTTGTAACTGAATAAATAAGTTAATTCTGATTCATTCAGTGGTTTCAATATATAATATATAAGACCACTCTTTCAGCATTCTGAGAGTCAATAACCATGTTGAGAGGTTGTGAAAAAATCCATTAATACCATTAGAATGGCATATAATTCCGATTTTTGGACAAAATTTAAGGACTTTGAACCATGTTACTTAAATTTTCTGATTTGTAAACTGCCTTTCCTTGTTTGTTTGTGTTTGTATGAAATGTAGGGGCTCCAGATATTGGTATTTCCCGTACAGTGCAAGGTAGGATCCAGTTAGCTCTCTTTATAAGTTGAATTATATCACTTTTGGGATATTTGTTGTTAATCTCTCCCAAAAAATTACTTCAAGCTCTTTGCCAAGGTTCACTTTCTGCCCATAATTTGTCAGTTTCATCATTAATTGAAGGTACTATAATTTGTGCTGGGTCTATTCCTGCTAATTGACAAAATCTTAATTTTTCTTTTAAAATCAATTTAGAGATATTTTCCACATAAGTTTAATTTTTCACTCTATTTGGTAGAAATATCTATTCCAATATTATATTTTCTCTGTGCATTACAATTCCTGTAGGAGAATGCTTTGAGGGTAAAATAACCAAAATATAATCAAGCTTTGGATCCCCATGATCCTCACATGCATCCTGTATTTTCTTTTGCACCAAAGCCGGTTTTTTCTCACCTTCAGCTGACAATTTTCTTGGACTACTTAAGTCCTTGACACCCTCTAAGGTTTTGAACAAATTACTTAGTTCATTATTTTTTACCCCAGTAGTGGTCCATAGATTGGAAAAGTCTCCGAATAATCTTTGAAAGTCATTAAGAGTCCATAATTGATCTCTCCTGATTAGTACCTTTTGGGGTCTTAACTTTTTCTAAACCTATTTTATATCCTAAATAATTAATAGAAGCTCCTCTTTGTATCTTTTCAGGAGTAGTTTGTAATCCCCAGCAAGGTAAAAATTTCTTCTTCCAACATTCTTTCTAAAGTATCCACATTGAATCAGCTAGTAAAATCTTGTCCATGTCCTGATAAATTATAGATTTAGGAAATTGTTTACATATTACTTCCAACAGCTGGCATACAAAATATTGGCACAGGGTTGGGTTATTTAATATTCCCTGTGGGAGAAACTTCCATTGGTATCTCTTGACTGGCTGGGGATTATTGTAAGTAGGTATCATAAAGGCAAATTTTTCTCTGTCTTTTTATTGTAAGGGTATTGAAAAGAAACAGTCTTTTATATAGATAACTATAAGAGGCTATCCTTTAGGTAACAGAGTAGTCAAAGGAATTCCAGCTTTTAGAGAGCCCATTGGCTGAATTACCTTGTTAATAGCTCTTAGATCTGATACCATTTTCCACATACCAGATTTCTTTTTTAATAACAAATACAGGAGAATTTGTATTGATTCTTCAATATGCTGAGCATTTAACTGCTCTTGTACCAGCTGTTCTAAGGCCTGTCGTTTCTCTTTGTTAAAGGCCATTGTTTTTTAACCCATACAGGCTTGTCTGGTAACCATTTTAAATGTAGGGCTGTGGTGTCTTTGAAAGATCAGCAGCTGTTGTGCCCTGTTCTTATACAATCTGGATGGTCCATGATTGTTCTTTATAATACCTTCTAATATTTTTCTCAGAAACACATGTTTATGGTTTGTTTCTGAGATTGGAGGAATGTTAATCTAGGTCTTCCATTGTTGTAATAGATTATGTCCCCATAGATTCATAGGCATATTAGCCACATATGGCTTTAATTCTCCTCTCTGTCCTTCATGCCCTATATGTTCGACCCATCTCATGCAAAGTTTCACTGGATATAATGTTGTAATCCCGAAAAGTTGAACATTACTTACCTGAAGAAGCCGGTTTGGACGTCAAGATTCTGGTGCAATTATTCTTACGTCCACACCTGTGTCTGACAGACCTTCAATGAGAATGTCATTTATTAATATTTAAAATTTTGGTTTTAGTTCATTTATAGAAATTTGCTAAAAAAAAATTTGATTTATGGTTTTTCCTAATTTTTTTGCTCTCTCTTCTATAGCTGTTCTATTACCCTGAGCAGTATGGTTTTTTTACAATAGGCGTTAGGTTTTTTTTAATTGCTCTGAGTAGGGACTTCTTCTGTGATTGCAGGGA
Source organism: Peromyscus maniculatus bairdii (assembly GCF_049852395.1). Lineage (NCBI taxonomy): Eukaryota > Metazoa > Chordata > Mammalia > Rodentia > Cricetidae > Peromyscus > Peromyscus maniculatus. The sequence goes on along the minus strand of NC_134855.1, from coordinate 23,545,899 downwards.
AGGACTGAGCTGAATTTGTCAAGGGGGCCTGCAACAGGCTCCTCAGGGAGTTTCTTGATGGCAAAGGCAAAGGATTACCTTGTCTGTCCCTTGTTGATCTACATTCCTTAGTTCAATGTTTGCCTTTACCACACCTTCTGTATAATCCAGACGGGAGGGAAGTTCTATTGGCATTGTTCCTTGAAAAGACATTGTTTGCAGGAATGCCCTGTTTACAGTGCCTATTTTGGGGACCTTGTTTGCTGTGATTAAAACACCTGACATTACTATTTTTCTTCAAATCCCTGGAAATCACCTCTCCTATCCAAGCAGCATCATGGTCATGAGATTCAATATTAATTGTATCTCTGATCCATCCCTAAATGGATGCTGATCTTGCCTTTAATGGCTTAATTATCCTTTTGCATTGTGCAGTAGTATTTTTAAAAGCCAGATTTTCAATTATTATCTGTCCAGCTTCTGAATTTGGCATCATTCTATTTACTGCTGAAAAAAGCCTTTGTAAGAAATCACTGAAGGTTTCTTTTGGGCCCTGTATAACTTTTGTAAATAACTCGATTTTCTTTTCTACTTCTCCAATTCTGTCCCAAGTATTCGAGGCTGCCATTCATCATAAAATTAGGATGTGCTCATCATTTAAAGATTGTCTTTATATATCCACATTATTGCCTTCTCCAAGAAGTTGATCTTGGGAAATTTCCATACCTTTAATCCTACATTGTTGTTCAATGGTCTTATCCTCATTTTTCTACCAGGTCCTTCATTGTACCTGGGGAGCAGCCTCTAACACCACTGTAACCAAATCTTTCCCATCTCTAGGACATCTCTATTACAAGTTGACCATGAGTTTAACATTTGCTTCACGAATGGAGAATGCATACCATATGACACTACAGCTTCTTTGAGTCTCCTCAAATCTGACATTCAATGGGAATCTAATCAGTTTGTACACAGCTTTGAGCATTTTCAGTTCCCATATGGTTACTGGATAGATTAAAGTTGGCTATTTGAAAGCTTTAGGCTTTTTCTGTGAAACCATATAATGCAATGCTAAGATTGGTTCACTTTAAAATTCCTCTGTCTGGTTCTGAATTTCTCTATGATCTGTTCTGACAAATTTTTCTAAACTTTTTATCTTGGCAATTGCATTAATCAGGTCTTTTAATGAGAAAACAGAAATGATTAAACAAATAATGTTTATAATTGACATTACAGCTATCCCATCAACTTTAGTTATCCTCTCATATAGTTGTTCCATTTTCAGACTGTCTAATGTGTTATCAAACAGAGACCAAACACCCTCTTTTGTAAAAATATTTCCCATTTTTTAATGTGGGAAAAATTCTCTCTCTCTCTCTCTCTCTCTCTCTCTCTCTTTTTTTTTTTTTTTTTTTTACTAATTTTTCCCTTTAAGAAATCTTAATTGACTCACCAACTCTGCTGACTGTAGAAAAGTACAAGCCTGAGTGGGTTTCAAGGCAGCTACCTAGTGTGGGAGCAGCCTGAGATGGGGATCCAGGGAGAGCCCACCACACCCCAGGAGAGAAGTGAAAGATCCAACCATCTGGATCTAGCTGGTTAGGGACTCCTGTCCATGTGGGGTGGATACTTTGTCCGTGTGCAGCTTGGGACTGAGCTGGGGTGTGCAGGCCACAGGCAAGCAGCTTTTTATGAACTTGTGCCACAAATGTTGGGTGCCAGATGTAACACAAATCTTAAAAGGTCTTATAATAAAAAAAACCCAGAGCCAGATATTGGGGTAAAAGCTGAAGGATCAGAGAAGCAGAACAGCCAGTCACTAGCTCACCTCTAAGATATCCTGATGCTCAAGACAGACAGGGAGTTCCTGTCTCCTGAGGCCTTATGTACCTTTCTGTGTCCTGCTATATTCCTTCCTGGGACTAATGGCATGTGTCACTACTGCCTGGCTCTGTTTCTCACAATGTAGCCCATTGTGGCCTTGAACTCACAGAGATCTAGATGGATCTCTGCTTTCTGAGTGATAGGATTAAAGGTGTGTGCCACCACTATCTATCTGACCTCATTTAGTGGCTGGCTCTGTCCTCTGATCATCAGACAAGCTTTATTGCAGTACACAATATATCACCACATCTGTCACATGGAAATAAAAAATGCTTTGGAGTTTTGTTCCCAAAGGAGACGAGAAGTTGTAGATTCCTTCAGGAATAATATGGATCAGTTTAGATCAAGGGAGTACTCCTGAATCTTGACAGGTGATATATCAAAAAGGTTACTGCTGGTATTCCTAGGACTTGGTCATTATTTCAAAATTTTCTCAGGGACCCCTAAAGATGTCTTTTTTCACAGCCAGCAGTAAACAGTTTAGTGAAAACCACGCCCAAGAGTTGGGAGATGTGGGTGGTCTTTGATTATTTGGTGGGTTATGAATGTTATAAGTCAGGAGAATATAGGAATATAGGATAAAAAGACAACTGTTAATTTCAGATACTTTTCATTGGCATGGATTTTGGTATATCAATACAAATTTAAAGTTAATTTTGTTACACTGTATTTATGCATTATTCTCCTTATGAGTATGAAGTGACCCTCTCTTGTGAAGAGTTAGTTTTACTATCTCTTTTGTCAGATACTAAAAAAGGTATCTATATCTGCTTGTTTCCTGCTTTTATTTGATTGAAATACCTGTTTCCATCCTTTTATCCTAAGAAGATTTCCATGATTGATAGTGATGTGTGTTTCTGGGAATCAGCAAAAAGATGGAGCTTATGTTCTAATCTAACCGTCTAGTCTGTTTCTCTATTGTGGAATTGAAACCACTAATATTAAGAGCTATTATTGATCAATGTATATTGATTCTTGTCATTGTTTGGTTTCAGTGGTATTTTTTTAGACCTCTGTAGGTGAATTGCTAAACGGTATTATTAAATAAAAAACCTGGAGCCAGGAATTGGGGTTAAAATTGAGAGATCAGAGGAATAGGACAAGTCACAAGCCAACCTCACCTCTCCAACCTTCAGTCTCCAAAGAAGACCTGCTTCCTGTATACGTACACCTGTATTCCTTTCTGGTCTGCTAACTCATTTCCTCTCTCTGTCCAGCTACATCACTTCCTATTCCTGCCCAGCTTTGTCACTTCCTGTCTGCCTGTACAGACCTCCAGACCTTTATGGATAACTAGTGTTCCACCATGCCTGGCTCTGTTCCCAGTGTGGCCTTGAACTCATGGAAATCCAGAGAGATCCCTGCCTCCCGAGTGATAGGATTAAAGGCATGTGCTACCATTGCCTGCCTTCTATATTTAATATAGTGGCTAACTTTTCCTCTTATCCTCAGATAAACTTTATTGGGGGACACAGATAAAATATCACCACAGACCTCTTTTGATTAACTCTTCTGAAACTGTTTGCTTATTTCCTATGACCTCTTCCTGTGTTTATGCTTGTTTTCAGACTGAATATTACTATAAAGCTGACTTAGTGGTTATAAGTTTGTTTTATCATCATGAACAATTTTTATTTCTACTTCAATTTAATAGTTTTGCTGGGTGTAATATTCATTGTTGGCAGTTGTCATTCAGAACCGGAATACAGCTTTCCATGATGTGGAATACTCAGGTGCTATTTTGATTGGCCCGCTTTATAAATGTCTTACTTTTCTGTCTTGAAACTTTTAACACTTTTTATTTATGTATGTTTTAAATGTCTTAAGTGTACTATGTCTTGGGCCATTTCTTTTTGTTCCTATCTATTGGAATTTTTTCAGGCTCTTTTACCTGATTCAGCATCTTCTCCTCTAGGTTTGGCAAATTTCCTTCTGTGATTCAGAAAATATTCTGTGTCTTTGCAATCGTGATCTTCTCTTGTGTCCATAATTCAATGTGTAGGTCTTGTCATGTTCCAGGTATCTCCAACTTTGTGTTCCTATTTCTTTTTAAATATACCAGTTATCTTTATTGAGTGATTCAGTTCCTCTCTCTTCCATATCTGTTTCTTTGTTTTCTACATGATCCATTCAGTTGTTATGCTTTACACTGAGCTTTTATTTGGGTCATTAACAGCATTATTTTAGTTTGGGTTTTCTTTGGTCATTCTCTCTCTCTCTCCATACTTTCTCATTTTATTATTCTATTTATGCTTATTACCTTTGTGTTTATTTGTGTCTTTTTTTAGTGTTTTGAATTGTTTCAGTAACTTATTATTATGGGACAAGTGCTTTGTTGAGGAGACATGTCTTGGTTGTTCATGTTGTTTCAGTTTCTGTTCTGTAACTTAGGCATCTGTAATTATTTTGTTTGTTCAGCTTTTCTTTTGTATTTTTTATTTAAAAATTTTAGCCCTCTGTTTTCTTTCAGTGGTGGCATTTTCAGTGTTTGGTTGAGGACTGAGTCCTACTAGGGTGGTCTTTTCCTCTGTATGACTGGTAATTTAGGACCAGGGACTCTACCGTGCATCTTGCTCTGGGTTATGTGTTGTTCTGTATCAGCCAAGCCTCCTCCATTGATTGAGGTACAGGACTCTCAAGAGATCATGTTCTGTTTTTGAATCCTTCTGTTTCTTAATTCAAGCTATTTTCACTAATTCTCTTATTTTCCACTTATTTTAGATTAAATATCACTTTTGTTTTGTTTTGTTTTTTTTTTTTGGTTTTTCGAGACAGGGTTTCTCTGTGTAGCTTTGCGCCTTTCCTGGAACTCACTTGGTAGCCCAGGCTGGCCTCGAACTCACAAAGATCCGCCTGCCTCTGCCTCCCGAGTGCTGGGATTAAAGGCGTGCGCCACCACCGCCCGGCTAAATATCACTTTTAATTTATTATGTAATACTTATTTTTTATAGTACATAATATTTCTATCATTGTTCTTATATTGTAAATAAAATTGCTCTCTTATTGTCATGTATCTGTCTTTTGAGGTAACTGGCTAAGTCTTTAATAGCTAAACCTGATCCTATATTTTTGGTTTACATGATGCCTAATCCAGTTTCAAGCAATAATTAAGCACTAGAATGCCATTTTCCTATTTTCATTTTTCCATATGAGTAAGATTTAGAGCCGCTTTACTTTGTCATAAATCAGTGATCAGAACCCAGATATCGTCACACCAATTCTAAATACATTTTCACTTTCCTTCACAG